>NW_025750320.1:0-19721 GCF_021184085.1 Oncorhynchus gorbuscha | reverse complement strand
AACTGTATTCAACAGTTTGGGGAGAGCTTTGGAACGTAGCCAAGGACCTTATTGGGTGAGAAGCGACCAGCATGGGGATGCCAAGGATCCTTTTCAGTCTCCATATGGAATCAGCTTTGACCTCTGAAGTCATCACTAACATTACCTCAGTGAATCATTCCAACATCCATCCATCAATGATTGTCAAAAAAATAACAGTAATACAGCTAATTGGTACTGGTTCTGAGAAGAACTCATCAACATTCTGAAGAAAATATGTTTTATCCATGAACATCCTGACACAGGATAGTTGGTTGGTCAAGTTAGTGGATAAATAATTGTATGGTTGTATGGTTGACTTAACATATTGTGATCCTCAATAAACTATCAAGCATAAGACATGTTTAGTCGTTTTATTAATCTTACATGTTTAGCAGTGTTTCAATTACATCATACATGTTTCATAATATTGTTTTATTTTGTGTTTCTATTCAGTGTGAACAATATGAACTTGACCATAATACAGATGCAGTGCATGCAGAGCAAATTACATCAGATTGAGCAGTAATAGTAGTACACATATCCACACACACACACTAGACTTACCGTCTTGAGAGTGAGCTTGATAACAGCAGTAACATATCCTGGATCTTCTAATAAAACTACATCCTGAATTCAAAATGGGGAAAAAAACATTTGTCACTTATCTACACACATTACCCCCACAATGACAAAGTGAAAACATGTTTATAGGTATTTTTGCTAATTTATTGAAAATGAAATACAGAAATATCTCATTTACATAAGTATTCACAACAAATGTTGGAATCCCAGTTGGCAGTGATTTCAGAGTCTTTCTGGATAGGTCTCTAAGAACTTGCACACCTGGATTGTACAATATTTGCCAATTATATTCTTTTCTGGATTCTTCAAGCTCTGTCAAATTGGTTGTTGATCATTGCTAGACAACCATTTTTAAGTCTCACTATAGATTTTCAAGCAGATTTAAGTCAAAACTGTATCTCGGCCACTCAGGAATATTCACTGTCGTCTTGGTAAGCCAACTCCAGTGTAGATTTGGCCTGGTGTTTCCCGTGCCTTTTTTTTCTATCCATATACCAATAGGTGCCCTTCTTTGCGAGGCATTGGGAAAACCTCCCTGGTCTCTGTGGTTGAATCTGTGTTGGAAATTCAGAGGTAGTCATGTAAGAATGAGATGAGGTAGTCATGTAAGAATCTATTATTACAAACAGAGTGAGTCCATGCAACTTATTATGTGACTTATTAATAAGGACATTTCACTCCTGAACTGATTTAGGCTTGTGGAATTGTGTGTAGGCCAGTGACTAATCTCAATTTAATCCATTTTAATTTTTGGGCTGTAACACAATAACATTTGGAAAATTTTGAAGGGTGTGAACAATTTCTGAAGGCACTGTAAATATTTTGTTCTAGAGTTCGTGAAGCAGCTGATAATACTGTCCACTGCTGATGCTGAAAGTTCGGATATTCTGAATATTGATTTGTTATTTTTCCATAGGAGTGAGAGTTGAGGTCTTATTTGAAAATCCTTGAGACAGTTCACTGACAGAGTCTACAAGGACATTTGTAATAGTGGTGGATATAAAATTACAGTCTTGAGTTAGAATCCCATTAACTTTTATTATCTGCCTGTTCAGGGGCGGAACGACAGATTTGTACCTTGTTTGCTCTGGGATTTGATATTGCAACCTTTCGGTTACTCGTCCAATGCTCTAAACACTGGGCTTCCCTGCCGCCCCAGGTACTTATTTTCCAAACATTGGATTAAATCAAGCTTGTATTTGGGGTTATTATGGGTTACAACAGTGGCATGAAGCAAGAATCAGAAATGTACATATAATTAATTAATGAGTCAAAAATGTACTTAGCAACTGCTGATTGTCCCTTTAAAACCTCTTGATATTCCCCAAACCGCATGCGGAGCGTAATCATCATAATTAGCATAACGCAACGGACATAAATATCCCCTAGAAAATATTCATATTCATGAAAATCACAAATTAAATATATTGAGACACAGCTTAGTCTTTGTTTATTACCCTGTCATCTCAGATTTTCAAAATATGCTTTACAGCCAACACTAGACAAGCATTTGTGTAAGTTTATCATAGGCTAGTATATCATTATGCCTTGCTAGCAGCAGGCAACCTTGTCACGGAAATCAGAAAAGCAATCAAATTAAATAGTTTACCTTTTGATGAACTTCAGATGTTTTCACTCACGAGACTCCCAGGTAGATAGCCAAAGTTCATTTTTTCCCGAAATATTATTTTTGTAGGCGAAACAGCTCCGTTTGTTCTTCACGTTTGGCTGAGAAATCGCCAGGAAATTGCGGTCACCACAACGCCGAAAAACATTCCAAATTATCTCCAAAATATCCAAAGAAACATGGCAAACATTGTTTAGAATCCATCCTCAAGGTGTTTTTCTAATATCTATTCGATAATATATCCGTCGGGACAATTCATTTTTCGGTAGGACCGATTGGAGTAATGGCTACCTTTGTACTTTACACGAGAATCTCTCTCGGAGCCACCATGTGACCACTTACTCAATGTGGCCGCATACGGCAAATCTTCAACAGAAATGCGTAAAACTATGTCACAATGCTGTAGACACGTTGGGGAATACGTAGAAAGAGTAAGCTCGTTGATGGTATATTCACAGCCAAATAGGGAGTCATTGGAACGCAGCGCTTTCAAAACCTGGGGCACCTCCGGATTGGATTTTTCTGTCCCTGTACAGGGATCAACATCAGGGGAAATTTCAGAGTGACAACTAAAAATACAATTTCGTAACATTAAACATTCTTGAAAATGCAAGTGTCTTACACCTTCAAAGATTAGAATCGTGGTAATCAAACTACGTTTTCCAATTTAAAATAGCTATTACAGAGAACAAATCCCATGATTTTGTTTGAGAAGAGTAATCAAGAACAGAAACATTTTCTGCCATGACAGTTTTTACACATTTACATCTGAAGGTAAAATTATGACTTACATTCTGATATCTTGCTCTTATTTCTCTTCCTGAGTATCCCATTGATCAAATGAAGTGCCGTTTTCTTTGATAAAATCCCTTTTTATAGCCTAAATCTCAACATTTTGTAAACTATTTGTGCAGTGAATTCCATCTCTATCAATTTTTTTACGGAGCATTCAGCGTGATTCGCCCCTGTAAACAATCGTTTACATAGTCATGGTGGGTGTCAGTGCATTCCTATGGATGATTGCAACAAAGTCAAACGGCTTTGTTTTTTTCCTTGGGGAGAATTGACCGGGGTGAGCTGATTTGAAGACAACGATAAATGACTACCTGACGCACCAATAATTTTTAGCGAAGCTTCATTGATTGACTATAGTTCTGCCCAATGACCACTGATCTTCTTGAAATCTAGCTGGGTAGCCAGTGAGCCAATGAGCTTTTGGGGTTGGACCAAAATTCCTTATTGTAATCCACGCGCAGGAACTCCATTTTCGCTTTGACGATCAGAGGAGTTGCTGTAAGGTTTTTACACGCAGCTGTATTTCGGAAAGTTGTAGTACTTCATGTAAAAGCGAAGTCAAACTCTAAATTAAAAGTGAAAGTGAGACAGATTTTGTTTGAGGAATCTTGGAGTGTTATCATTCAAAAGAACTGAGGAGCTGTTTCTGCAAGGACAGGACATACTTCTGGACGGGTAAGTGCTAATGCCGTTTTATGAAATATATAAAAAAATATATATAAAAATATATATTTTTTGCAATGAAATGTGAAGTTTGTTTTTGTGTGTGTGTGTGATGTAACGGCGTTCTTCGTTTGTAGAATGAGAGTCGGACCGATATATATATATATATATTAAAATATATATAAATATATATATATATAGCCTCAAATATTGCTACAACTATAATTTTAATGTAATGTATGGTCAGTCCTCGCATCCATAGCTCTGTCTATGATTTTGAGAGTGGTTACATTTCTACAGACTGTTGTCTCTGCTACCATATGACAAACAGTGACAATGCACCAAGTCTTGAACCAACAGGACCCTGAACAGCTTCTACCCCCAAGTCATAAGGCTACAAAATAGCTAGTTAAAAAGTTAACCAAATAGCTAACTGGACTATCTGCATTGAACCTTTTTGCACTAACTTTTTTTCTCATTACATATGTTGCTGCTACTGTTGATTATTTGTCACATTATTCCTAGTTATATTTTTTTCCAAGAGGGGGTAGCAGTCAGACATTTTTGTCATTGTCTTGTCGTGTCCTGTGTATATATCTTTTTCTCTGTATATATTTCGTATGTATTTTTGTATATTTTTAACCTCAATTTCTACATTCTCTCCTGCAACCCATCTCACCCAATGTGGTATTAATCTGATATTTTCTATACTTGGATCCCTATACCGGATCCCCCAACAGGAGCTAGCCAGCTAACTAGCTACTAGCTAGTAGTCGGTTAGCCACTGCTAGCGGTCATCAGCTAACCTCAGCCCGGAAAACTCCTGCCAGTCTGCACAGCGTTATTCAACCCAGAGCATATCGGACTGCTTCCTCTCTACAATACATTTTTGCCATTTAGCCTGGACCCCTTTAACTGCCAAAACAGAGCCCCGCCAATCCATCACAACTGGTCTAGCGACGTAATCCACACGAGGAGGTTTCAACAGGTTGGGGCCATGTATCGTGAGATTTTGAGTGAAAACCTCCTTCCATCAGCAAGGGCATTGAAGATGAAACGTGGCTGGGTCTTTCAGCATGGCAATGATCCCAAACACACCACCCGGGCAACGAAGGAGTGGCTCCGTAAGAAGCATTTCAAGGTCCTGGAGTGGCCTAGCCAGTCTCCAGATCTCAACCCCATAGAAAATCTTTGGAGGGAGTTGAAAGTCCATGTTGCCCAGCAACAACCCCAAAACATCACTGCTCTAGAGGAGATCTGCATGGAGGAATGGGCCAAAATACCAGCAACAGTGTGTGAAAACCTTGTGAAGACTTACAGAAAACGTTTGACCTCTGTCATTGCCAACAAATTATTGAGATAAACTTTTGTTATTGACCAAATACCTTTTTTCCACCATAATTTGCAAATAAATTCATTAAAAAATACTACAATGTGATTTTCTGGATTTCTTTCCCTCATTTTGTCTGTCGTAGTTGAAGTGTACCTATGATGAAAATTACAGACCTCTCTCATCTTTTTAAGTGGGAGAACTTCCACAATTGGTGGCTGACTAAATACTTTTTTTGCCCCACTGTATATTTACATCTTTCTTCGCATATCTTTTATATATATGTTATTTTCCAAAAACTAAATTTCAAAGACTCTCCTGCATTCCGTCTCACCAATTTAAAAAATAAGTATTATTTACCTCAAATCTGAAATCCACAATAGAGCTAGCCAGAAGCTAACCAGAAGCTAACCAGTTTACTGGCTAACGTTAGTATTCCGCTAACCACGGTTTTTGATCATTAGCTATCCTTTAGCTCGAAAAGCTATCGCCAGTTTTGTACATTGCGTCTCAGACCAGAACATACTGGACCTATTTTTCTTTCCATATTTCCTTGATTTCAACCTTAAGCTCTGGACATTTACACCTGGATCTTTTAGCTAGCTGCTATCTGTGTGACTATTGTCTTACGTCGATCTCGGGGGAAAAAATAAATTATTCCGGAGCTAGCCAGCTGAAGAGTTCCATCAGCCACTCCTGGGCTACAATCACCTATCCGGACCTGTTTTACTGCAGATGCGGAGCCCCACCGGGCCTTCACGACTTCATACTACCGGCGTTATCTTCCCAGCGGAGTTATCCAACTGGCCCCTCCGTCGCGACGTTACCTGAACACCCATCTGCGGCCCGCTAATCGTTAGCTGTCTTATCGGCTACTATCTGAACAGGTCTATCGGACAATTTTTCTTGGGTCACTATAACTATATCTATTTTGCTATTTGGATTGATCCCCTCTACCACACGGAACCCCACTAATCTACCAACGGAAACGCACGAGGTGGCTAAAAACAGACCTCCATCCTATGCTAGCTTGCTACCGATGGCCCGGCTAGCTGTCTGAATCGCCGTTACCCCAACCAACCTCACTACTCACTGGACCCATATGATCACTCGACTAAGCATGCCTCTCCTTATTAATGTCAATATGCCTTGTCCATTGCTGTTCTGGTTAGTGTTTATTGGCTTATTTCACTGTAGCCTCTTTCTGCCTCTAGCCCTGCTCATTATACCTTATCCAACCTTTCAGTTCCACCACCCACACATGCGATGACATCACCTGGTTACAATGATGTCTCTCGAGGCAATATCTCTCATCATCACTCAATACCTAGGTTTGCCTCCACTGTATTCACATCCTACATTACCTTTGTCTGTACATTATACCCTGAAGCTATTTTATCGCCCCCAGAAACCTCCTTTTACTCTCTGTTCTCGATGACCAATTCTCATAGCTTTGAGCCGTACCCTTATCCTACTCCTCCTCTGTTCCTCTGGTGATGTAGAGGTAAATCGAGGCACTGCAGTGCCTAGCTCCACTCCTATTCCCCAGACGCTCTCTTTTGATGACTTCTGTAACCGTAATAGCCTTGGTTTCATGCATGTTAACATTAGAAGCCTCCTCCCTAAGTTTGTTTTATTCACTGCTTTAGCACACTCTGCCAACCGGGATGTTCAAGCCGTGTCTGAATCCTGGCTTAGGAAGACCACCAAAAATTCTGAAACCTCAATCCCTAACAACATTTTCAGACAAGATAGAATGGCCAAAGGGGGCGGTGTTGCAATGTACTGCAGCGATGGCCTGCAGAGTTCTGTCCTACTATCCAGGTCTGTACCCAAACAATTTGAACTTCTACTTTTAGAAATCCACCTCTCTAGAAACACGTCTCTCACCGTTGCCACCTGCTATAGACCACCCTCTGCCCCCAGCTGTTCCCTGGACAACATATGTGAACTGATTGTCCCCCATGTATCTTTAGAGCTCGTGCTGCATGCTTAACACCCCAGCCATCCTACAATCTAAGCTTGATGCCCTCAATCTCCAACAAATGATCAATGAACCTACCAGGTACCACCCCTAACCAACTTGCCCTTTAAATACACCTCTGCTGTTTTCAACCAAGATCTCAGCGATTACTGCCCCATTGCCTGCATCCGTAATGTGTCAGCGGTCAAACGACCTCCACTCATCACTGTCAAACGCTCCCTGAAACACTTCAGTGAGCAGGCCTTTCTTATCGATCTGGCCGGGGTATCCTGGAAGGATATTGATCTCATCCCGTCAGTAGAGAATGCCTGGTTATGTTTTTAAATGCCTTCCTCACCATCTTAAATTAGCATTCCCCATTCAAGAAATGTAGAACCAGGAACAGCTATAGCCCTTGGTTCTCTCTAGACCTGACTGCTCTTAACCAACACACAAACATCCTATGGCGTTCTGCATTAGCATCGAACAGCCCCCGTGAAATGCAGCTTTTCAGTGAAGCTAGAAACCAATATACACAGGCAGTTAGAAAAGCCTAAGCTAGCTTTTTTTTCAAGCAGAAATTTGCTTCCTGCAACACAAACTCAAAAATGTTCTGAGACACTGTAAAGTCCATGGAGAATAAGAGCACCTCCTCCCAGCTGCCCACTGCACTGAGGAGAGGAAACACTGTCACCACCGATAAATCCACTATAATTGAGAATTTTAATAAGCATTTTCCTACGGCTGGCTATGCTTTCCACCTGGCTACCCCTACCCAGGTCAACAGCACTGCACCCCCCACAGCAACTTGCCCAAGCCTTCCCCATTTCTCCTTCTCCCAAATCCAGTCAGCTGATGCTCTGAAAGAGCTGCAAAATCTGGACCCCTACAAATCAGCCGGGCTAAACAATCTGGACCATTTCTTTCTAAAATTATCTGCCGAAATTGTTGCAACCCCTATTTATAGCCTGTTCAAACTCTCTTTCGTGTCATCTGAGATTCCCAAAGATTGGAAAGCAGCTGCGGTCATCCCCCTCCTCAAAGGGGGAGGGGACACTCTAGATCCAAACTGCTACAGCCTTATATCTATCCTACCCTACCTTTCTAAGGTCTTCGAAAGCCAATTCAACAAACAGAGTACCGACCATTTCGAATCCCACCATACCTTCTGCGCTATGCAATGTGGTTTCAGAGCTGGTCATGGGTGCACCTCAGCCACGCTCAAGGTCCTAAACAATATCTTAAAACCGCAATCGATAAGAAACAATCCTGTACAGCCGTATTCATTGACCTGGCCAAGGCTTTCGACTCTTTCAATCACCACATCCTCATCGGCAGACTCGATAGCCTTGGTTTCTCAAAGGATTGCCTCGCCTGGTTCACCAACTACTTCTCTGATAGAGTTCAGTGTGTCAAATCGGAGGGCCTGTTGTCCAGGCCTCTGGCAGTCTCTATAGGGGTGCCACAGAGTTCCATTCTTGGACCGACTCTCTTCTCTGTATACATCAATGATGTCGCTCTAGCTGCTGGTGAGTCTCTGATCCACCTCTATGCAGACGACACCATTCTGTATACTTCTGGCCCTTCTTTGGACACTGTGTTAACAACCCTCCAGACGAGCTTTAATGCCATACAACTCTCCTTCCGTGGCCTCCAATTGCTCTTAAATACAAGTAAAACTAAATGCATGCTCTGCAACCGATCGCTGCCCGCACCTGCCCTCCCGTCCAACATCACTACTCTGGACGGTTCTGACTTAGAATATGTGGACAGCTACAAATATCTATGTGTCCAAAGTTAAATCTAGAATCGGCTTCCTATTTCTCAACAAAGCATCCTGCTCTCATGCTGCCAAACATACCCTTGTAAAACTGACCATCCTACCGATTCTCGACTTCGGCGTTGTCATTTACAAAAATAGCTTCCAATACCCTACTCAATAAATTGGATGCAGTCTATCACAGTGCCATCCATTTTGTCACCAAAGCCCCATATACTACCAACCACTGCGACCTGTACGTTCTCGTTGGCTGGCCCTCTCCTCTCTTCATACTTGTCACCAATCCCACTGGCTCCTAGATAAAGTCCCCCCTTATCTCAGCTCGCTGGTCACCATAGCAGCACCCACCTGTAGCATGTGCTCCAGCATGTATATCTCTCTAGTCTCCCCCAAAACCAATTCTTCATTTGGCCGCCTCTCCTTCCAGTTCTCTGCTGCCAATGACTGGAACGAACTACAAAAATCTCTGAAACTGGAAACACTTATCTCCCTCACTAGCTGTAAGCACCAGCTGTCAGAGCAGCTCAAAGATTACTGCACCTGTACATAGCCCATCTATAATTTAGCCCAAACAACAAACTCTCCCCCTACTGTATTTATTTATTTACCTCTTTTGCACCCCATTATTTATATCTCTACTTTGCACATTCTTCCACTGCAAATCTACCATTCCAGTGTTTTACTTGCTATATTGTATTTACTTCGCCACCATGGCCTTTTTTTTGCCTTTACCTCCCTTATCTCACCTCATTTGCTCACATTGTATATAGACTTATTTATCTACTGTATTATTGACTGTAAGTTGTTCTCAACTTGCTTACCTGGTTAAATGAAGGTGAAATAAAAAAAATAAAAAAATAAAAAGCCAATTAACACACACCTGGGCCCACTAATTGTCTTGGTGTCTCCCTCTGAAAAGGTGTGCCAGGAGATGAGCTCAGGGTGGATTGTGAGCAGACACAGGGATCTGTGAGGATGTCGGACCTTCCTACCACAGGAAAGCTTCTTCATCTGAGATACATTGGCTCTATATTAAAGAGGCAGGCTATAGATAGAGGGAAGTGTTACCCCTGTATATATTGTGTGTAGACAAAGGGAGTCATTTGTTGTTTCGTGTTCCCTTTTTGGCCATGGCCTTTTGGTCATCTCCTTAGTTTATGTTTATTATTTCTACACAGTTGTTTCAGCGTTGAAAGCTAGCTTGTACTGCAATTATTTGGTTGGGCGAAATAACATATTTAGTGACAATAGAAAATGAACCACAATCACTGCCTCCGGTCTGTTCATTTCATGACTCCCTCCCGGGCAAGGGTCTTTTGGACTAGCTGATCCGTCACAACTGGTGAAGAATGAAGGCACCTTGAGGCAAGACCACAATCAATCACCTTTTCGGTGGCTGTGATTCTTTTTATCTTTCAGAAGCCCTCTACACCCGCTGACAGGCATGAGCGAAGAGTTGCTACGTCAGCTTAAGGCCTGCGCCATCACCCAATAGGAGACCCTAGACCTCCTCAGGTCCGAACTAGAAGACAGACCATCTCCCAGGGATCGTAGGATGCCCAACGTCAGCGCGCTAATTCCATGTCTGTCGGAGGACGATGATGTGGAGACCTATTTTCTGGCCTTCGAATGATTGACTCAGTAAGAGAGATGGCCTCAGGACGACTGGGAAGAATTCCTTGCCCCCCTGCTCACAGGCAAAGCACAGGTGACGTACTTCGACATTGAGTTTGGGGCTGGGGGTGTGAAGGCAGAGTTTGAAGGCGGAGATTCAGTCCCGCTATCAGCTGAATCCCGGAGACTGGGCTCAAAAGTTTCAAGACTGGAAGTGCACCTTAGAGGAATCCCTGAGGGGCCAGCTCTACCAAATTATCCGTCTGATAAGGGTATACCAAACGTTACCAAACAGCCCGAGTCAGCTTCCATACCCCTGCCGGGAAGACCACCCTGATCGTCGGTGTTGTTCCCACTTATGTAGCCGAAGGCACAGTGAGGTAGTGGCCCCGATAGATCACGGTGCCCGAACAACCCTAATCACCAAGCACTGGCGCACCTAGAGCCCACCCAGAGGTGCACACCGCATGGGAAGGGACGGGATGAAGCTAAGGAGGTGTGGCAGGGCAAACAGTATTCCTCGTTAGACCAGGGGAGATGAGACTCCCTGATGACCGACTGAGGAACTTGTTCCAGGAAACCATGGAGGAGGACACCAGGAGGGGTTTGAGCGTGACCCAGTGGGAGCCGGATCTAACCAGACCCCCCGTCCTGAGTTAAGTCAACGAGCTCCAGAGGGAGCAGTTATGCTACGTGTTCCAGAAGTCATCGAGAGAGTGCACCCAGAGGGGTTTGGCACGGAGTCATGTGACTCCGACCAGGAGCGCACCCTCCCCCCGCCCCAACACGCACAACTTCACCCTGTCGGATGAGCTAATGGGCCAATTCTGAACAGCTAAACACTGGGATCCTGACCCTTGGCAGTCTATGCGGAAAGTGAAGAGGATAGATGGGAGGAGTGTCAGCTCGGAAGGTGGCCAAACTTAGAGGAGTAGAGCAGGAACTGTTAATGGTGCCCCGATCATACAGAGATGTTGTTACACATGGCCCATACATATGTACTAGGGGGTCACCTCGCCAGGGATTAGACCACGAAACGGTTGCTTGGGCATTTCTATTGGCTGAGGATTACTCAAGATTTCGCTAAGTATTGCAAATCTTTTGACCCCTGTCAATGTACTGCTCAAAAGCGAATATACAGTAACCCTCTTATCCCTTTCCCAATTATAGAGACCCCATTTCAGTGGATAGCCATGAACCTGGTGGGACCCCTGCCGTGTTCTGTACGAGGACATAAGTTCATCTTGGTTGTGGTGGACTATATGACGACATTCCCAGAGGCTATTCCCTGAGGTCGATGGCAACAAAAGCCATAGCGAAATATCTGTATCTCATGTCATCCAGAGTGGGACTGCCGACCATCATTCATGACCGACCATGGCACACCGTTCATGTCCAGAATGATGAAGGACCTGTGTCAGTTATACATGATCAAACAAATGAGAACCCATGTTTACAACCACAAGACGGACGGGCTGTGTGAATGGCTGAATAAAACCATCAAAAGCATGCTACGCAGGGTGGTGGACCGGAAGAATTGGGATATGATGTTGCCCCACCTCATATTCGCACTTTCAAATCAAATCAAATCAAATTTTATTTGTCACATACACATGGTTAGCAGATGTTAATGCGAGTGTAGCGAAATGCTTGTGCTTCTAGTTCCGACAATGCAGTGATAACCAACAAGTAATCTAACTAACAATTCCAAAACTACTGTCTTATACACAGTGTAGGGGGATAAGGAATATGTACATAAGGATATATGAATGAGTGATGGTACAGAGCAGCATACAGTAGATGGTATCGAGTACAGTATATACATATGAGATGAGTGTGTAGACAAAGTAAACAAAGTGGCATAGTTAAAGTGGCTAGTGATACATGTATTACATAATGATGCAGTCGATGATGTAGAGTACAGTATATACATATGCATATGAGATGAATAATGTAGGGTAAGTAACATTATATAAGGTAGCATTGTTTAAAGTGGCTAGTGATATTTACATCATTTCCCATCAATTCCCATTATTAAAATGGCTGGAGTTGGGTCAGTGTCAATGACAGTGTGTTGGCAGCAGCCACTCAATGTTAGTGGTGGCTGTTTAACAGTCTGATGGCCTTGAGATAGAAGCTGTTTTTCAGTCTCTCGGTCCCAGCTTTGATGCACCTGTACTGACCTCGCCTTCTGGATGATAGCGGGGTGAACAGGCAGTGGTTTGGGTGGTTGATGTCCTTGATGATCTTTATGGCCTTCCTGTAACAACGGGTGGTGTAGGTGTCCTGGAGGGCAGGTAGTTTGCCCCGGTGATGCGTTGTGCAGTCCTCACTACCCTCTGGAGAGCCTTACGGTTGAGGGGCGGAGCAGTTGCCGTACCAGGCGGTGATACAGCACGCCAGGATGCTCTCGATTGTGCATCTGTAGAAGTTTGTGAGTGCTTTTGGTGACAAGCCAAATTTCTTCAGCCTCCTGAGGTTGAACAGGCGCTGCTGCGCCTTCTTCACGACGCTGTCAGTGTGAGTGGACCAATTCAGTTTGTCTGTGATGTGTATGCCGAGGAACTTAAAACTAGCTACCCTCTCCACTACTGTTCCATCGATGTGGATAGGGGGGAGTTCCCTCTGCTGTTTCCTGAAGTCCACAATCATCTCCTTAGTTTTATTGACATTGAGTGTGAGGTTATTTTCCTGACACCACACTCGTGGTTTCGTCGTTGTTGGTAATCAAGCCTACCACTGTTGTGTCGTCCGCAAACTTGATGATTGAGTTGGAGCGTGCGTGGCCACGCAGTCGTGGGTGAACAGGGAGTACAGGAGAGGGCTCAGAACGCACCCTTGTGGGGCCCCGTGTTGAGGATCAGCGGGGAGGAGATGTTGTTGCCTACCCTCACCCCCTGGGGGCGGCCCGTCAGGAAGTCCAGTACCCAGTTGCACAGGGCGGGGTCGAGGCCCAGGGTCTCGAGCTTGATGACGAGCTTGGAGGGTACTATGGTGTTGAATGCCGAGCTGTAGTCGATGAACAGCATTCTCACATAGGTATTCCTTTTGTCCAGGTGGGTTAGGGCAGTGTGCAGTGTGGTTGAGATTGCATCGTCTGTGGACCTATTTGGGCGGTAAGCAAATTGGAGTGGGTCTAGGGTGTCAGGTAGGGTGGAGGTGATATGGTCCTTGACTAGTCTCTCAAAGCACTTCATGATGACGGAAGTGAGTGCTACGGGGCGGTAGTCGTTTAGCTCAGTTACCTTAGCTTTCTTGGGAACAGGAACAATGAAGGCCCTCTTGAAGCATGTGGGAACAGCAGACTGGTATAGGGATTGATTGAATATGTCCGTAAACACACCGGCCAGCTGGTCTGCGCATGCTCTGAGGGCGCGGCTGGGGATGCCGTCTGGGCCTGCAGCCTTGCGAGGGTTAACACGTTTAAATGTCTTACTCACCTCGGCTGCAGTGAAGGAGAGACCGCATGTTTTCGTTGCAGGCCGTGTCAGGGGCACTGTATTGTCCTCAAAGCGGGCAAAAAAGTTATTTAGTCTGCCTGGGAGCAAGACATCCTGGTCCGTGACTGGGCTGGGTTCCTTCTTGTAGTCCATGATTGACTGTAGACCCTGCCACATGCCTCTTGTGTCTGAGCCATTGAATTGAGATTCCACTTTGTCTCTGTACTGACGCTTAGCTTGTTTAATAGCCTTGCGGAGGGAATAGCTGCATTGTTTATATTCGGACATGTTACCAGACACCTTGCCCTGATTAAAAGCAGTGGTTCGCGCTTTCAGTTTCATGCGAATGCTGCCATCAATCCACGGTTTCTGGTTTGGGAATGTTTTTATCGTTGCTATGGGAACAACATCTTCGACGCACGTTCTAATGAACTCGCACACCGAATCAGCGTATTCGTCAATATTTCCATCTGACGCAATACGAAACATGTCCCAGTCCACGTGATGGAAGCAGTCTTGGAGTGTAGAGTCAGCTTGGTCTGACCAGCGTTGGACAGACCTCAGCGTGGGGGGGCTCTTGTTTTAGCTTCTGCCTGTAGGCAGGGATCAGCAAAATGGAGTCGTGGTCAGCTTTCCCGAAAGGGGGGGCGGGGCAGGGCCTTATATGCGTCGCGGAAGTTAGAGTAACAATGATCCAAGGTTTTACCACCCCTGGTTGCGCAATCGATATGCTGATAAAATTTAGGGAGTCTTGTTTTCAGATTAGCTTTGTTAAAATCCCCAGCTACAATGAATGCAGCCTCCGGATAAATGGTTTCCAGTTTGCAAAGAGTTAAATAAAGTTTGTTCAGAGCCATCGATGTGTCTGCTTGGGGGGGGATATATACGGCTGTGATTATAATCGAAGAGAATTCTCTTGGAAGATAATGCGGTCTACATTTGATTGTGAGGAATTCTAAATCAGGTGAACAGAAGGATTTGAGTTCCTGTATGTTTCCTTCATCACACCATGTCCCGTTAGTCATGAGGCATACGCCCCCGCCACTCTTCTTACCAGAGAGATGTATGTTTCTGTCGGCGCGATGCGTGGAGAAACCCGTTGGCTGCACCGCCCTGGATAGCGTCTTCCCAGTAAGCCATGTTTCCGTAAAGCAGAGAACGTTGCAGTCTCTGATGTCCCTCTGGAATGCCACCCTTGCTCGGATTTCATCAACCTTGTTGTCGAGAGACTGGACATTGGCAAGAAGAATGCTGGGAAGTGGTGCGCGATGTGCCCGTCTCCGGAGTCTGACCAGAACACCGCCGCGTTTCCCTCTTTTTCGGAGTCGATTCCTTGGGTCGCTGAATGCGATCCATTCCGTTGTCCTGTTTGTAAGGCAGAACACAGGATCCGCGTCGCGGAAAACATATTCTTGGTCGTACTGATGGTGAGTTGACGCTGATCTTATATTCAGTAGTTCTTCTCGACTGTATGTAATGAAACCTAAGATGACCTGGGGTACTAATGTAAGAAATAACACGTAAAAAAAAAAAACTGCATAGTTTCCTAGGAACGCGAAGCGAGTCGGCCATCTCAGTCGGCGCCGGAAGTGAGGTTTGGGAGGTCCCCAGGCGTTCACTGGCTTCTCGCCTTTGGAGCTGACCATGGCCATGTCGCATCATCCTTGACTTGACCAAGGATGCCTGGAAGAACCAACCCTGCCTGTACCATTCCCTCATCGAACACATCACATTCATGAAGGACTGAATGGCAGCTATATGGCCCATGGTGAGGAAACCAAGCCTGGTCGTACAATAGAATGGCCCAGCCATGACAGTTCCGCCCAGGAGAGAAGGTACTCCTCCTCATCCCCACACCAGATCACAGGCTCCTGGCTCAGTGGCAGGGACCATATGTGGTGAAAGAGCATGTCTCCCCAGTCAACTATAGGGTGAGTCAGCCAGGACGAATGCACCCTCAGTAGATATACTTCATCAACCTGTTGAAAGCTTATGTGGAACGACAGGCACAGGTGCTAATGAGGCAGATGATCGCCCACCAGAAAAGGTGCCTTTTTTCACCACTCTTACGGCTGTTGGACAACCTTGAAAAAACCTCTATACCTGTCCTAGAGCATGTTCTCTGCCAAGATAAGACAATATTATGAGTTCCGAGTAAGCCAAACTGGTTGGCCTGAAAGGAAACTTATGCCTAGCCTGGAGCACAACATTTAGACATTTTGTTATGCATGTTGATGTGGATAGAATCCATCTCGATCATAACAGTCTTATCTGAAAGACCTTATAGTCTTGTGTTCTTTGATGTGAGGTTGTGGTCATGGAGTGTTGTTTTCTTTAAAGGCCCATTATATGCTAAGAACATGGTAAATAAAGACAGTGGTGAAGTAAATTCATTTATTATTTAATTTAACAGGTTTTTGGTTTACTGGGAACTAATGAATGATATCTGTGTATCTTGGAACAGAACATGCTGTTGGCATGACAATACAGTTACACCAGGTTGTCCGGGCTAGAACACGCTCTAGGCCAGGTATTGAATTTGCATCACATCCTCCATCTACCGTATATCAGCAAGTTAAACATAATTATTTTCTAAGGCAATTTACAATAATAGTTTTGTGGTCTTTAATGTAATTAATAGGAGGCTGTGGCCAAAGAGTGTTCTGGTCTTCAAAGCCCATTATATGCTAGTGTCATCCCCTGTTAAAAAATATTTAAAATTATGGTTTAACTAATAATATGTGGATGTATATTGTGTACTGACTTGTATACTGACTTGCCTAGTTAAATAAAGGTAAAATAAAAAATAAAAAACAAAAAAATAAAAAAAACATATGGAGATGTGGATTACACTATTCTCCACTCGAGTAGCAGCAGTTTGGCTTTTGAAAAGCTCACAACTTTTAACATCATCATTTCAACACGATCCGTACGATCTGAAGCTTGTTCATAATTCCTCTAAAACAAATTTGTAGTATTTTCCAAAGCTCAACACTCTGAAACCAAGTCATTACTACCTCGGGTTGGACATTCCATAGAACAGAAATAACATAACATTTTTTGGGAGATCAGGTGGATGAGAAGTTGAGCTTCACACCCCATGTAGAG
Source organism: Oncorhynchus gorbuscha (assembly GCF_021184085.1). Lineage (NCBI taxonomy): Eukaryota > Metazoa > Chordata > Actinopteri > Salmoniformes > Salmonidae > Oncorhynchus > Oncorhynchus gorbuscha. Next base: position 2,798 of record NW_025750320.1, on the reverse strand, counting down.
AACCTTGTTGGTAAAAGCAAGCTGCGTATTGGGCTTTACTACGGGCACAATTTTGTTTTTCCTTTGCCACCATAAAATAGATGATTCATTGTACTTTTCCATCTGTGTTGGACTATAGTAATACTATTTAAGGTCAAGCCTCAATAAATACACTGAAGGCTCTTGACTGTATCATGTGATATCTACATTGCTGTCGGGTGGACATCGCTAGCAGCACACAGGCTATAACACTGGTACATTCTCATATAGAAAGCCATTTTAGAAAAACTGTAATTTTATCTGTTCTCTATTAGCCCAAAATTAAACCACTTACAAGCTCAGATACCAATCTTGTTTAAGCTAACAGTCCTGAACAAATGTACAGAGCTTGGAAGTATTTTCACTAATCAGTCCCCTTGTATTGGAATTCCCTCCAAGCCAACCTAAAACTCCAGGGTCTGGTGTCCCTAGAGAAGTTCAAAGCACAAATAGATGAACAAGTTGTTGAGACATTTAGTTGTTTCTAGTCGTTGTCGATGTCACGGCGTTGCCTTATTGATGCAAGGATGTTGTTTTACCTGAAGCATTTTGATACCATAGTGAGCCTGTCTTTTGACGTATTGCATTCAGTTTTTTCTGACCTGTGTTGTGTACATGTACATTACTGACGTGTAGCTTTTTATATTGATATATGGTTCATGTCATGTGGCTGTTTGTCTGAAACTGATGGGTTGAGCCTACCAGATGAGCTAAATTACTTCTATGCTCGCTTTGAGGCAAGCAACACTGAAGCATGCATGAGAGCATGTTCCGGACGACTGTGATTACGCTCTCTCGTAGCCGATGTGAGTAAGACCTTGAAACAGGTGGATTACCTGGACGTGTATGCTGCAGTAGTTTATGTGTCGGGGGGCTAGGGTTAGTTTCTTATATCTGGAGTACTTCTCCTGTCCTATTCGGTGTCCTGTGTGAATCTAAGTGTGCGTTCTCTAATTCTCTCCTTCTCTCTTTCTTTCTCTCTCTCGGAGGACCTGAGCCCTAGGACCATGCCCCAGGACTACCTGACATGATGACTCCTTGCTGTCCCCAGTCCACCTGGCCGTGCTGCTGCTCCAGTTTCAACTGTTCTGCCTTATTATTATACGAACATGCTGGTCATTTATGAACATTTGAACATCTTGGCCATGTTCTGTTATAATCTCCACCCGGCACAGCCAGAAGAGGACTGGCCACCCCACATAGCCTGGTTCCTCTCTAGGTTTCTTCCTAGGTTTTGGCCTTTCTAGGGAGTTTTTCCTAGCCACCGTGCTTCTACACCTGCATTGCTTGCTGTTTGGGGTTTTAGGCTGGGTTTCTGTACAGCACTTTGAGATATCAGCTGATGTACGAAGGGCTATATAAATACATTTGATTTGATTTGATTCATGGCCAAGCACGACTCCAACACCATCATTAAATTTGCCGATGACACAACATTGGTAGACCTGATCACCGACAACGATGAGCCTATGGGAGGAGGTCATAACCTGGCAGTATGGGGCCAGGATAACAACATCTACCTCAACGTGATCAAGACAAAGTAGAAGATTGTGGACAACAGGAAAAGGAGGGCCGAGCACGCACACATTCTCATCGACAGGGCTGTAGTGGAGCAGGTTGAGAGCTTCAAGTTCCTTGGTGTCCACATCACCAACAAACTATGGTCCAACCACAACAAGACAGTCGTGAAGAGGGCACAACAATGCCTATTCCCCTTCAGGAGAATGAAAAGATTTTGCATGGGTCCTCAGATTCTCAAAAAGTTAAACAGCTGCACCATCGAGAACATCCTGATTGGTTGCATCACTGCCTGGTATGGCAACTGCGATTGGTTGCATCACCGCCTGGTATGGCAACTGCTAGGCCTCCGACCTCAAGTTGCTACAGGGGTAGTGCATACAGCCCAGTGCATCACTGGGGCTAAGCTTTCTGCCATCCAGGACATCTATACCAGGCGGTGTCAGAGGAAGGCTCGAAGGATTTCCAAAGATTCCAGCCACCCTAGCTGTTTTTTTATTGATACTCCTTAATTATTTGTTAGTTATCTATTTTTCGTCTTTTTGTTTTTTTGTCATTTTTTTTTACATCCATTTCGTTTTAAGAAAAATAAGTGTTAAGGGCTCGTAAGTAAGCATTTCACTGTAAGGTCGACCGACACCTGTTGTTTTCGGCCTATGTAACAAATACAATATGATTTGACGCTGCTGTCTTGTTCCAGGTCTCTCTCGAATATGAGATTTTTTTTAAACGAGACTAACCTGGTTAAATAAAGTTTCAATAAAATAAATAAAAGGTGTAATGATTGGATTCATAAATGTGTTATGAATGGATTATGCATACAACATTAAAATAAAGTGCTACCACCATTTATAAATTCAAGTCTATCCAAGCTCCAGGTCACAAATTCAGTTGAAATAACTAGGAAACCATAATATTGACTGAAGTTTTGCCTGGAGGGAGGTCATAAACTTCAGGCTTGTGCATGACTGAGGTTATCGCCATGGGAGGAATGTCATTTTGCTTGTTAATCGGCTGTGAGAGGTGTGGATGGGTGGGGCAGGTACAGTAGCAGAAAGAGTATAAAACAGGGCTACAGAGGGCAGAGAGAGACACGACACTACTACTGACGTCAGAAGACATCATCCAGATAAACAGCCATCAATCAGACAGCATCGTCCAACTGTAAGAGGTATGTTTGTTTTCACTGAGAATATTCTTTGAAAATGTGTATAGGAGTGGGCAGGGAGTATACAAGTGGACAGGTAGGAATGGATGGAGAG
>NW_025750319.1:5000-19726 GCF_021184085.1 Oncorhynchus gorbuscha | reverse complement strand
GTGTCCTGTGAGAATCTGTCCTTCACTACCGTGTCCTGTGAGAATCTGTCCTTCACTACCGTGTCTGTGAAATCTGTCCAGCCTACTACCGTGTCCCTGTGAGAATCCTCTCCTTCACTACCGTGTCCTGTGAGAATCTGTCCTTCACTACCGTGTCCTCTTGAAGTCTGTCCTTCACTACCGTGTCCTGTGAAATCTGTCATCACTACCGTGTCCTGTGAAAATCTGTCCTTCACTACCGTGTCCTGTGAGAATCTGTCCTTCACTACCGTGTCCTGTGAGAATCTGTCCTTCACTACACCGTGTCCTGTGAGAATCTGTCCTTCACTACAGTGGTCTGTGAGGGATCTGTCCTTCACTACCCAGTGTCCTGTGAGAATCTGTCCTTCACTACCGTGTCCTGTGAGAATCTGTCCTTCACTACCGTGTCCTGTGAGAATCTGTCCTTCACTACCGAATCTGTCTGTACACCAGTCCAGTTGTGTGCTGTGAGAATCTGTCCTTCACTACCGTGTCCTGTGACAATCTGTCCTTCACTACCATGTCCTGTGAGAATCTGTCCTTCACTACCGTGTCCTGTGAGAATCTGTCCTTCTACCGTGTCCTGTGAGAATCTGTCCTTCACTACCGTGTCCTGTGAGAATCTGTCCTTCACTACCGTGTCCTGTGAGAATCTGTCCTTCACTACCGTGTCCTGTGAGAATCTGTCCTTCACTACCGTGTCCTGTGAGAATCTGTCCTTCACTACCGTGTCCTGTACACCAGTCCAGTTGTGTGCTGTGAGAATCTGTCCTTCACTACCGTGTCCTGTGAGAATCTGTCCTTCACTACCGTGTCCTGTGAGAATCTGTCCTTCACTACCGTGTCCTGTGAGAATCTGTCCTTCTACCGTGTCCTGTGAGAATCTGTCCTTCACTGCTCTACACCAGTCCAGTTCAAATAGGGTCAACCATCATCTGTCACATTAAGATGTCGTTAACATCGACGATGTCAATCATCGTCAATCAATGCTGTAATATCGCCCAACCCTAACACACACAAACACACACACACACACACACACACACACACACACACACACACACACAGACACAGACACAGACACAGACACAGACACAGACACAGACACAGACACACAGACACACAGACACAGACACACACACAGACACACACACAGACACACACACACACACACACACAGACACAGACACAGACACAGACAGACACAGACACAGACACAGACACACACACACAGACACAGACACAGACACACACACACACACACACACACACACACACACACACACACACACACACACACACACACACACACACACACACACACACACACACACACACACACACACTTCTTTCCCAAAGGGCCTCATATCAAGCAGTTGTTCCGGCCGTGGGTGTCCGCTAGCAGCTGACTGTTTAATAGAAAAGCAACAAGCACATTCCTCTGACTGGCATTCTTCAAAATAAAAGTCCTCAGATTCTCAGGAATCATCGTCTCTCAATACAGATCAATGGTAATAGGAGAACAGGGAGGCCTGGACACCTGCATTGAAGTATATTCTATAAAGTGTACTACCCAGGTCAAGGTAGTACACTTGATAGGGGAATAGGGTGCCATTTGGATGCAAATCCTAAACTGAGTGTCAGGCAATGGGAGATGGCATGGGTAGAGGTCGGGTTAGAGGTCAGGGTTGGCTTGCAGGGAAATGGCTGCATGTCAGGGCGAGGCATTTCATTTCATGTCTTGATGGGTTTAGACTTACTTACTCTGTGGAGAGGAAATGTTTGCTTGATGCTGCTCAGATAACAACATGTTACAGAGAGAAAGAGATCCAAGAGGTCAACAACAGAGAGAGAGTGAACAGACACAGAGAGAGAGAGAGAGAGAGATAGAGAGAGAGAGAGAGAGAGAGAGAGAGAGAGAGAGAAGAGAGAGAGAGAGAGAGAGATCAACACAGAGAGAGAGGGAGATCAACAGAAAGAGAGGGAGTTCAACACAGAGAGGGAGAGGAGATCAACACAGAGAGAGATCAACAGAGAGGAGGGAGATCAACACAGAGGGAGATCAACACAGAGAGAGAGGGGAGATCAACAGAGAGGGAGATCAACACAGAGAGAGAGAGGAGATCAGCCAGAGGAGGGGAGATCAACACACAGAGAGAGAGAGAGAGAGAGAGAGAGAGAGAGAGAGAGAGATATATATATATATATATATGAGAGAGAGAGATGGAGAGAGAGAGAGAGAGAGGGAGATCAGAGAAAGAGAGAGTTCAATACAGAGAGAGAGAGAGGAGATCAACAGAAGAAGGAGTTCAACACAGAGAGGAGGAGAGAGAGAGGGAGATCAACACAGAGAGAGAGAGGGAGATCAACAGAGAGAGAGAGGAGATCAACACAGAGAGAGAGGAGATCAACACAGAGAGAGGGAGATCAACACAGAGAGAGAGAGAGAGAGAGAGAGAGAGAGAGAGAGAGAGAGAGAGAAGAGAGAGAGAGAGAGAGAGAGAGAGAGATAGATAGAGAGGGAGATCAACACAGATAGAGGGTGGGAGATTAACACAGATAGAGGGAGGAGATCAACACAGAGAGAGGAGATTAACACAGAGAGAGAGGGAGTTCAACACAGAGAGAGAGAGGGAGATCAACAGAGAGAGAGAGGAGATCAACACAGAGGGGAGATCAACACAGAGAGAGAGGGAGATCAACACAGAGAGAGGGAGATAAACACAGAAAGAGAGGAGATCAACACAGAGAGAGAGAGGGAGATCAACAGAGAGAGAGAGGGAGATCAACAGAGAGAGGGAGATCAACACAGAGAGGAGATCAACACAGAGAGAGGGGGAGATCAACACAGAGAGAGAGGGAGACTCCAACACAGAGAGGGAGATCAACACAGAGAGGCAGAGAGGGAGATCAACAGAGAGAGAGGGAGACAGGAGAGATGGGACCAACATACAGAGAGAGGAGATCAACACAGAGAGAGAGGGAGATCAACAGAGAGAGATGGGAGACTAACACAGAGAGAGAGAGGAGATCAAACACAGAGAGAGGGATCAACACAGAGAGAGAGAGGGAGATCAATACAGAGAGGGAGATCAACAGATATGGAGAGAGGGAGACTCAACACAGAGAGAGAGGGAGACTGAATACAGAGAGAGACAGGGAGATCACCAGAGAGAGAGAGGAGACCAACACACAGAGATAGAGTGGAGATCAACACACAGAGAGAGAGGGAGATCAAACACAGAGAGAGAGGGAGATCAACACAGAGAGAGAGGAGACTCAACATAGAGAGAGGGAGATCAACAGAGAGAGAGAGGGAGATCAACAGAGAGAGAGAGGAGATCAACACAGAGAGAGAGGGAGATCAACAGAGAGAGAGAGGGAGATCAACACAGAGAGAGGAGATCAACACAGAGAGAGGAGATCAAGGAGAGGAGATCAACAGAGCAGAGAGAGGGAGATCAACACGAGAGAGGGAGATCAACACAGAGAGAGGGAGATCAACAGAGAGAGAGAGAGATCAACAGAGAGAGAGATCAACAGAGAGAGGGAGATCAACACAGAGAGAGAGGGAGATCAACACAGAGAGAGAGAGGGAGATCAACACAGAGAGAGAGAGGAGATCAACACAGAGAGAGAGGGAGATCAACACAGAGAGAGAGAGGGAGATCAACACAGAGAGAGAGGGAGATCAACACAGAGAGAGGGAGATCAACACAGAGAGAGGGAGATCAACAGAGAGAGGAGATCAACAGAGAGAGAGGAGATCAACACAGAGAGAGAGAGAGGAGATCAACAGAGAGGAGAGGGAGATCAACAGAAAGAGAGGGAGATCAACACAGAGAGAGGGAGATCAACAGAGAGAGAGAGAGAGATCGAGATCAACAGAGAGAGAGGGAGATCAACACAGAGAGAGAGGGAGATCAACACAGAGAGAGGACCGAGAGAGATCAACACAGAGAGAGAGGAGATCAACACAGAGAGGGAGATCAACAGAGAGAGAGAGAGATCAACACAGAGAGAGAGGGAGATCAACACAGAGAGAGAGAGGAGATCAACACAAGAGAGAGAGGAGATCAACACACAGAGATAGAGGAGATCAACACAGAGAGAGGGAGATCAACACAGAGAGAGGGAGATCAACACAGAGAGAGAGAGGGAGATCAACACAGAGAGAGGGAGATCAACAGAGAGGAGAGACAGAGGGAGATCAACACAGAGAGAGAGAGGAGATCAACACACAGAGAGAGGAGATCAACACAGAGAGAGGGAGATCAACACAAGAGAGAGGAGATCAACACAGAGAGAGGAGATCAACAGAGAGAGAGAGATCAACACAGAGAGAGAGGAGATCAACAGAGAGAGAGGGAGATCAACACAGAGAGGGAGATCAACACAGAGAGGGAGATCAACACAGAGAGAGAGAGGAGATCAACAGAGAGAGAGGGAGATCAACACAGAGAGAGAGGAGATCAACACAGAGAGAGAGAGGAGATCAACACAGAGAGAGGAGATCAACAAGAGAGAGGAGATCAACAGAGAGAGAGAGGGAGATCAACAGAGAGAGAGAGGGAGATCAACACAGAGAGAGAGAGAGGGAGATCAACAGAGAGAGAGGGAGATCAACAGAGAGAGAGGGAGATCAACACAGAGAGAGGGAGATCAACAGAGAGAGAGAGGAGATCAACACAGAGAGAGAGGGAGATCAACACAGAGAGAGAGAGAGAGAGGAGATCAACACAGAGAGAGAGAGGAGATCAACAGCAGAGAGAGAGGAGATCAACAGAGAGAGGGAGATCAACACAGAGAGAGGGAGATCAACACAGAGAGAGAGAGGAGATCAACACAGAGAGAGAGAGGGAGATCAACACAGAGAGAGAGAGGGAGATCAACACAGAGAGAGAGAGGGAGATCAACACAGAGAGAGGGAGATCAACAGAGAGAGAGGGAGATCAACACAGAGAGAGAGAGGGAGATCAACACAGAGAGAGAGAGGAGATCAACACAGAGAGAGAGAGAGGGAGATCAACACACAGAGATAGAGGGAGATCAACACACAGAGAGAGAGGGAGATCAACACAGAGAGAGGGAGATCAACACAGAGAGAGGGAGATCAACAGAGAGAGAGAGGGAGCTCAACACAGAGAGAGAGGGAGATCAACACAGAGAGAGAGAGGAGATCAACACAGAGAGAGAGAGAGGAGATCAACACAGACAGAGAGGGAGATCAACACACAGAGAGAGGGAGATCAACAGAGAGAGAGGAGATCAACACAGAGAGAGGAGATCAACAGAGAGAGAGGAGATCAACACAGAGAGAGAGAGAGAGAGAGAGGGAGATCAACACAGACAGAGAGGAGATCAACACACAGAGAGAGAGGAGATCAACAGAGAGAGAGGAGATCAACACAGAGAGAGAGGAGATCAACACAGAGAGAGAGAGGAGATCAACACAGACAGAGAGAGGGAGATCAACACCGAGAGAGGGAGAGCCACAGCAAAAGTAGATTGACAGACACAGTGTAGGTTAGCGACCAATAGGGTTACAAGTTGCTACCACAGGCTGCAGAGGAACTAGGAAAAGAGTGGAGGGGATTGGTTCTAAAGAGGAAAGGTGGTGTCTTTTAATACCAAGTCAGGACATGCTGGAAAGAAGAGACTTTTAATGAGGATAAACTGGCAGAGAAGTTTGTGGGTATTGTGGAGAGGGTTCTGGAGAGGGGGGTTGTGGGTATCAAGAAGAAGTGTCCACAAATCAAATTGGTCATCCAAAGAAACACAAAGAGGCAGAAACCAAAATAGAACAGAATGTTTCACATACGTTTCTAACACGACCTGTCGAACTCCCACCCTATCAAACAGTCATTCTACCATTCAACTGTCCCCTCCATCAAAATATTGGTCTACTATTCAACCAAACTCTCCACCTCATCAAATATTGGTCTACTATTCAACCAAACCCCCCAATATTGGTTTAACATTCACCAAACCTCCTCAACAAAATATTGGTTTACCATTCAACCAAACCCTCTCAAACAAAAATATTGCCTACTTATTCAACCAAACCCCTCTCTCCAAATAAATACGTAGGCTTACTATTCAACCAAACTCTCCAACAACATACTATGCTTCATCCATTCAACCAACTCCTCTCTAACAAATATTGGTTTACCATTCAACCAAACCCCCCCAACAAATATTGGTTTACCATTCAACCAAACTCCCAACAAATATTGGTTTACCATTCAACCAAACCCCCCAACAAATATTGGTTTCCCAACCAAACAAAAATATTGGTTTTACCATTCAACCAAACCCCACCCAACAAATATTGGTTACCATTCAACTGAAACCCCCTCAACAACCAAACCCCTTCACCCCATCAAATATTGGTTACCATTCAACCAAACCCCCCAACAAATATTGGTTTACCATTCAACCAAACCCCCAGCAATATTGGTTTACCATTCAACCAAACCCCCAACAAATATTGGTTACCATTCAACCAAACCCCCAACAAATATTGGTTTACCATTCAACAAACCCCCACCCCCCCAACAAATATTGGTTTACCATTCAACCAAACCCTCAACAAATATTGGTTTACCATTCAACTAAACCCCCAACAAATATTGGTTTACCATTCAACCAAACCCCCCAACAAAATATTAGTTTTACCATTCAACCCAAACCCCCAACAAATATTGGTTACCATTTCAGCAAACCCCCAACAAATATTGGTTACCATTCAACCAAACCCCAAACAAATATTGGTTACCATTCAACCCAAACCCCCCAACAAATATTGGTTACCATTCAACCAAACCCCCACACAAATATTGGTTTACCATTCAACTCAAACCCCCCACCCCCCCCAACAAATATTGGTTTACCATTCAACCAAACCCCCAACAAATACTGGTTTACCTTCAACCAAACTCCCCTAACAAATATTGGTTTCCGATTAACCAAACCACAACGAAATATTGGTTTACCATTCAACCAAACCCCAACAAATTATTGGTTTACCATTCAACTGTAACCCCCACCTCTCCCCCAACAAATATTGGTTAAACCATTCAACCAAACCCCCACCCCAACAAATATTGGTTAACTATTCAACCAAACCCCCAACAAATATTGGTTAACCATTCAACCAACTCCCATCAAATATTGGTTTACCATTCAACCAAACCTCCCACAACAATGGTTTAACCATTCAAACTAAACCCCCAACAAAAATATTGGTTAACCATTCAACCAAACGGACAGAACTGTAGGAGCAAGTTTCTCGCAGGGAAGTTAGGTACCTAAGTTAGGGGTAACGTGTTTAGCTGCTGAGGACCTGAGGACCAGTGTATAGAGGATAGAGAGTGAGGCAGGAGGTGATGGAGAGGTGCATTTATATATACATGAGAGGTGAATGAGAGGAGTATGATGGAGAGATGGATATAGAGGGCAGAGATGGGAGACAAAAGTGTATTTGTTATTTTATGAGGGTAAGAGAGGAGAGACAAGAGGTATGATGAGATATGAGAGATAGAGAGGTGATGAGAGGAGCAGATAGGAGAGTGAGAGATAGAGAGGTGGGATGAGAGGAGAGGTGGAGAGGTGGATGAGAGGGAGACATGGAGAGATGGGATGAGAAGAAGGGCAGAGATGGAGACATGGATAGAAGATATATATATAAAGTGGATTTATATATATAAAGAGAGGCGATTGAGAGAGTGAATATGAGTGGATGAGAGGAGATAGAGAGTGTGGATTAGAAGAGGAAGATGGTGTGATGAGATGGAGATGTGATGAGAGGGGGAGATGGAGAGGTGGATGAGAGAGGAGAGATAGAGGTGGATGAGAGAGGGAGAGATAGAGAGTGGATGAGAGAGGAGAGATAGAGAGGTGGATGAGAGAGGAGAGATGGAGAGGTGGATGAGATGGAGTGATGAGATGGAGAGGTGGATGAGAGAGGAGAGGTGGATGAGAGGAGAGAAGATGAGAGGTGGATGAGATGGAGTGATGAGATGGAGAGGTGGATGAGAGAGAGAGGTGGAGAGGTGGATGAGAGGAGAGATGGATGAGAAGAGAGAGATAGAGAGGTGGATGAGAGAGGAGAGATAGAGAGGTGGATGAGAGAGGAGAGATGGAGAGGTGGATGAGATGGAGTGATGAGATGGAGAGAGTGGATGAGAGAGGAGAGGTGGAGAGGTGGATGAGAGGGAGAGATAGAGAGGTGGATGAGAGAGGAGAGATAGAGAGGTGGATGAGAGAGGAGAGATAGAGAGGTGGATGAGAGAGGAGAGATGGAGAGGTGGATGAGAGAGGAGAGATAGAGAGTGGATGAGAGAGGAGAGATAGAGAGGTGGATGAGAGAGGAGAGATGGAGAGGTGGATGAGAGGGAGAGATGGAGAGATGGATGAGAGAGAGAGATAGAAGGTGGATGAGAGAGGAGGGATAGAGAGGTGGATGAGAGAGGAGAGATGGAGAGGTGGATGAGAGGGGAGAGATGGAGAGGTTGATGAGAGGGGAGAGATAGAGAGAGGAGAGATAGAGAGGAGAGATGGAGAGGAGGTGGAGAGGTAGAGGGAGGAGAAGAGTTGACCAAAGGAGAGCATGAGTGAAGAAGAGGGAGGGAAGTCAAACAGTGATGCATGGATGTGACAGGATGGATGAAAGGCGAGCAGGTACCTACCTGTTCATGATCAGATACACGCGACCATTGACTTTAGCATGACTGTGTGAGGAGAGGAAGGAATGGAGAAATGGCAGATGGCAGAGGAGGAGGAGAGATGGCAGATGGCAATAGATTAAAGAGAATAGGATGAGAAGCAAGTGGGAACATGAAGGAGGCTACTAGAACATGAAGGAGGCTACTAGAACATGAAGGAGGCTACTAGAACATGAAGGAGGCTACTAGAACATGAAGGAGGCTACTAGAACATGAAGGAGGCTACTAGAACATGAAGGAGGCTACTAGAACATGAAGGAGGCTACTAGAACATGAAGGAGGCTACTAGAACATGAAGGAGGCTACTAGAACATGAAGGAGGCTACTAGAACATGAAGGAGGCTAATAGAACATGAAGGAGGCTACTAGAACATGAAGGAGGCTGCTAGAACATGAAGGAGGCTACTAGAACATGAAGGAGGCTACTAGAACATGAAGGAGGCTACTAGAACATGAAGGAGGCTACTAGAACATGAAGGAGGCTACTAGAACATGAAGGAGGCTACTAGAACATGAAGGAGGCTGCTAGAACATGAAGGAGGCTACTAGAACATGAAGGAGGCTACTAGAACATGAAGGAGGCTACTAGAACATGAAGGAGGCTACTAGAACATGAAGGAGGCTACTAGAACATGAAGGAGGCTACTAGAACATGAAGGAGGCTACTAGAACATGAAGGAGGCTACTAGAACATGAAGGAGGCTGCTAGAACATGAAGGAGGCTGCTAGAACATGAAGACAAGACATTAACACAGACCACTACATCTCCGGCATTTCTCTGTAGGTCTTATACATTAGAGAGAACAAAGTACCAGAGGTAGATACATGATAAAAAACCATCCAGCCAATCCAAACTCTAGTCTAATGCGTTGAAAGATCGCTGGTCAGTTCATCAGGAACTGCTGTTCGCTCTCTCACACAAACACCTAGACTTAAGCTCAGTGGGTTAACACAGTCTAGAGACGTACCGGGGTTCGAACCCCAGTCACAAACACAGCTCATCTGGAAATGCAGCTGTGACTCGTGTTAGCTCCCCCACATTAAGAACTTCAGCCAACACAGGGTTCAAATCCCCGTCAGCTCACCTGATGGTGCTGAGACTCATGTTATCTCCTTGTATTGACACCTAGTCCTAAACTTTAGCTCAGCGGGCTAACACAATCAGTCCCCCAGTCTCACCTGTAGATGGTGCTGTCCTGTTTTTGGGCCACAGCCTTCAGGTCAGTGAGCAGCAGGAAGCGGTCGTGGAAGTAGTGAAGGTGGAGGATACACACCAGGAGGAAGGAGGTGGGGATGAAGATACGTGTGAAGAGCATCGATACGGAGAACTGTTCTAGCCCCAGGTCCTTCAGTCTGGAGAGAGAGGAGGGCAGGGGAGAGGAGGAGAGGAGGAGAGAGGAGGAGAGAGAGAGGAGGGGAGAGAGAGAAGGGGTGAGAGAGCGCGGAGAGGGGGATGGGAGAGGAGAGGAGGAGAAGGGGAGAGAGAGGAGGAGAGGGGGAGAGGAGAGGAGAGAGTAGAGGGGGAGAGAGAGGAGGGGAGAGAGGGAGGAGAAGGGAGAGGGAGGGGGAGAGGGAGGAGGAGAAGGAGAGAGGAGAGGGGGTGAGGAGGGGAGAGAGGGAGAGGGAGAGAGAAAGGGGGGGAGAGGAGAGGGAGAGAGAGGAGGGTGGGGGGAGAGTGGTCAGGGTTAGGACTCACTTTCTCGCTCTCATGTCAGTCAGTGTTAGGCCAGAAGGGTAGGGAGGGTCAGGGGTTAGGGGTCAGGGGTTAGGACTCACTTCTCTTCGCTCATGTCAGTCTTGTTAGACCAGAAGGTAGGAGGGTCAGGGTCAGGGGTCAGAGGTCAGGGGTTACGACTCACTTCTCTTTGCTCATGCCAGTCATATTAGAGCAAAATAGTTGGGAGGGTCAGGGGTTAGGGGTTACGACCTCACTTCTCTTCACTCATGCCAGTCATGTTAGCCCAGAAGGGTAGGGAGGGTCAGGGGTCAGCGGTTACGACTCACTTCTCTTCACTCATGCCAGTCATGTTAGACCAGAAGGGTAGGGAGGGTCAGGGGTTAGGGGTCAGGGGTTAGGACTCACTTCTCTTCGCTCATGTCAGTCATGTTAGACCAGAAGGGTAGAGAGGGTCAGGGGTTAGGGGTCAGGGGTTACTACTCACTTCTCTTCGCTCATGTCAGTCATGTTATACCAGAAGGGTAGAGAGGGTTAGGGGTTAGGGGTCAGGGGTTAGGACTCACTTCTCTTCGCTCATGTCAGTCATGTTAGACCAGAAGGGTAGAGAGGGCAGGGGTTACGGGTCAGGGGTTAGGACTCACTTCTCTACGCTCATGTCAGTCTTGTTAGACCAGAAAGGGAGGGAGGGTCAGGGGTCAGGGGTCAGGGGTTAGGGGTTAGGGGTTACGACTCACTTCTCTTTGCTCATGCCAGTCATATTAGACCAGAAGGGTAGGGAGGGTCAGGGGTTAGGGGTCAGGGGTCAGGGGTTACTCACTTCTCTTTGCTCATGCCAGTCATATTAGAGCAAAATAGTTGGGAGGGTCAGGGGTTAGGGGTTACGACTCACTCACTCATGCCAGTCATGTTAGACCAGAAGGGTAGGGAGGGTCAGGGTCAGGGATTACGACCACTTCTCTTCGTCATGCCAGTCATGTTAGCCCAGAAGGGTAGGGAGGGTAAAGGGGTCAGGGTTAGGGCTCATGCCAGTCATGTTAGACCAGAAGGGTAGGGAGGGTCAGGGTTACAGGGTTACGACTCACTTCTCTTCACTCATGCCAGTCATGTTAGACCAGAAGGGTAGGAGGGTCAGGGGTTAGGGGTTACGACTCACTCTTGCTCATGCCAGTTATGTTAGACCAGAAGCAGTAGGGAGGGTCAAGGATTTTAGGGGTCAGGGGTCAGGGTTACGACTTACTTCTCTTCGCTCTCATGCCAGTCTTGTTAGCCAGAAAGGTAGGGGAGGGTCATGGAGTTAGACCAGACTCAGAATGTTAGACCAGAAGGGTAGGAGGGTCAGGGGTTAGGGTTACTTACTCACTTCTCTTTGCTCATGCCAGTCATGTTAGACCAGAAGGGTAGGGAGGGTCAGGGGTTAGGGTCAGGGGTCAGGACTCACTTCTCTTCACTCATGCCAGTCATGTTAGACCAGAAGGGTAGAGAAGTCTCAAACTGGAAGGTGTAGACCAGGACGAGGACCAGCATGGTGTAGACCACCACAGACATCCAGAAGTACTTCAGTATCCTCCTCCAGTACTCATAGTGCACCTGGAGACAAAACACACACACACACACACACACACACACACACACACACACACACACACACACACACACACACACACACACACACACACACACACACACACACACATCAGGTCAGATGGGTACACATGTTTTGCCAAAGTCATTTGAACCAGGTGGGTGGAGGAGGCTACCATCCAGAACAGACGCGTCATACTGTGGTGGTTACCATGTGTAAGAGAGAGAGAGGAGAGGGAGACGGAGAGAGAGTGAGAGAGAGAGAGAGAGAGAAGAGAGAGAGAGAGAGAGAGAGAGAGAGAGAGAGAGAGAGAGGTAGAGGGAGAGAGAGAGAGAGAGAGAGAGAGAGAGAGAGAGAGAGGAGAGGGAGAGAGGGAGAGAGGGAGAGAGAGAGAAAGAGAGTGTGTGTGTGTGTGTGTGTGTGTGTGTGTGTGTGTGTGTGTGTGTGTGTGTGTGTGTGTGTGTGTGTGTGTGTGTGTGTGTGTGTGTGTGTGTGTGTGTGTGTGTGTGTGTGTGTGTGTGTGTGTGAGGTGTGAGTGTGCGTGTACCAACCTGATAGAGCGCCACACAGAAGAGGAAGAGCATCATGTAGATGATCTTATACATGACCATGCGTCCTCGAAGCGAAAGAAGAACATTCCTCCACAGATATATAGATCCAGTATTTCACCAGCATCTCCATCACCATGTTCCCCAGAACCTGCATGATGTCCTGCTCCCCTCCTTTCCCTCATCCTCCTCTTCCTCTATAATCAAGGTTACCCACACAGAGAGGAGATAGTAGGTGATTGGCTCTACTTGATGAACAACTGCAGTGCAGATAACAGGATATTGTAGCATTTCCTGAGACCTGAAGTCCTGTGTTCATTTTTTGTTATTATTATTAAATATATGTTTTATTGTCATTGGATAGGGGCAGCGAAAGTGTTGTTTTACAGGATCATCCATAGTAGTACAGTAACCCTGGAGCAAATTAGAGTATAAGTGCCTTGCTCAAGGGCACATCGACAGATTTTTCACCTTTTCGGAACTGGTATTTGAACCAGCGACATCTCAGTTACTGGCCCAACACTCCGGACCGGACCGCTAGGCTACCTTGCCATAAACTTGGATGCCTAGGCCTAATGTCATGCCCTGACCTTAGATATCTCTGTTTTCTACATATTTTGGTAAGGTCAGGGGTGACTAGGTGGGTACTCTAGTTTTTGTATGTCAAGGGTTTTTTATATGTCTAGGGTTTTGTATCTATGTTGGCCTGATATGGGTTCCCAATCAGAGACAGCTGTTTATTGTTGTCTCCGATTGGGATTCATATTTAGGCAGCCCTTTTTCCCACTTTCTGGTGTGGGATCTTGACTGTGTGTAGTTGCCTATCAGCACTATATTGTATAGCTTCACGTTTAGTTTGTTATTTCTGTTGGTTTGTTCGGCGTTCCTCTTTTTATTAAAGAGAATGTACGCGTACCACGCTGCGCCTTGTCTCACTCATACGACGATCGTGACACTTTGGCTCTTGTGTGTCAGCGGGCTAACACAGTCTTGGGGTCAACCCCGTCTCGACTGGCCCAGAACAGAGCAATACAGCTGGCCATTAAATGTACACGTAGAGCTAACGTTAATAATATGCACGTCAATCTCTCCTGGCTCAAAGTGGAGGAGAGATTGGACTTCAACACTGCGTTATATTTGTGAGTGTTGACATGTTGGAATGCAGTCTGTTTGAATGACTGGCACACAGATCAGACACCCATGAAGACATGCCACCAGAGGTCTGTTTCCAAACTACCGGCACACAGACCAGACACCCATCCATAACCCTAACAGCCTCAGTATTTATGCTGCAGTAGTTTATGTGTCGGGGGCTAGGGTCAGTTTGTTATATCTGGAGTACTTCTCAAATCCTATTCGGTGTCCTGTGAATTTAAGTGTGCTCTCTCTAATTCTCTCTTTCTTTCTCTTTCTTTCTCTCTCTCTCTCTCTCGGGAGGACCTGAGCCCTAGGACCGTGCCCAGGACTACCTGACATGATGACTCCTTGCTGTCCCCAGTCCACCTGGCCTGCTGCTGCTCCAGTTTCAACTGTTCTGGCCTTATTATTATTGGACCATGCTGGTCATTTATGAACATTTGAACATCTTGGCCATGTTCTGTTATAATCTCCACCCGGCACGGACCAGAAGAGGACTGGCCACCCCACATAGCCTGGTTCCTCTCTCTAAGTTTCTTCCTAGGTTTTGGCCTTTCTAGGAGTTTTCTAGCCAATGTGTTTCTACACCTGCATTGCTTGGCTGTTTGGGGTTTTAGGCTGGGTTTCTGTACAGCACTTTGAGATATCAGCTGAAGTACGAAGGGCTATATAAATACATTTGAATCTGAACATGCCACCAGAGGTCTCTTCACAGTCCCCAAGTCCAGACAGACTATGGGAGGCGCACAGTACTAAGAGCCATCACTACATGGAACTCTATTCCACAGTACTACATAGAGCCATGACTACATGGAACTCTATTCCACAGTACTACATAGAGCCATGACTACATCTTTAAGGAATACCTAGGATAGGTTAAGTAATCCCTCTCACCCCACCCCCCCCTAAGTTTTAGATGCACTATTGTTAAGTGACTGTCCCACTGGATGTCATAAGGTGAATGCACCAATTTGTAAGTCGCTCTGGATAAGAGCGTCTGCTAAATGACTTAAATGTAAATGTAAATACATGGA
>NW_025750318.1:0-19731 GCF_021184085.1 Oncorhynchus gorbuscha | reverse complement strand
GCAGTAATATCTAACTAAATGCTGGTGTTCCCAGCTCCAACAGTGCAGTAATATCTAACTAAATGCTTGTGTTTCTAGCTCCAACAGTGCAGTAATATCTAACTAAATGCTTGTGTTTCTAGCTCCAACAGTACAGTAGTATCTACCTAAATGCTTGTGTTTCTAGCTCCAACAGTACAGTAATATCTAACTAAATGCTTGTGTTTCTAGCTCCAACAGTGCAGTAATATCTAACTAAATGCTTGTGTTTCTATCTCCAACAGTGCAGTAATATCTAACTAAATGCTTGTGTTTCTAGCTCCAACAGTACAGTAATATCTAACTAAATGCTTGTGTTTCTAGCTCCAACAGTACAGTAATATCTAACTAAATGCTTGTGTTTCTATCTCCAACAGTACAGTAATATCTAACTAAATGCTTGTGTTTCTAGCTCCAACAGTGCAGTAATATCTAACTAAATGCTTGTGTTCCTAGCTCCATCAGTGCAGTAATATCTAACTAAATGCTTGTGTTCCTAGCTCTAACGGTACAGTAATATCTAACAATTCACAACAATACACAAATCTAAAAGTAAAATAATTAAATTAAGAAATATATAAATATTAGGACGAGAAATGTCAGAGTAGTATTGACTAAAATACAGTAGAATACAGTATGTAAATGATGAGTAAAGCAGTAATGTAAACATTATTAAAGTGACCAGTGATTCCATGTCTACAAATCGACACACCCACTCTCAGTTTTACAGTCGCATGACTAATCACAACAGCTCTTTTAGCTGGTAGTGGGGTTGTGTTTGTGTGTGTTCTAATGATGTGTGTTCCCATGATGTGTGTTCTAACGTGTGTGTTCTAACGATGTGTGTTCTAATGATGTGTGTTCTAATGATGTACCAACGATGTGTTCTAACGATGTGTGTTCTAATGATGTGTGTGTGTGTGTGTGTGTGTGTGTGTGTGTGTGTGTGTGTGTGTGTGTGTGTGTGTGTGTGTGTGTGTGTGTGTGTGTGTGTGTGTGTGTGTGTGTGTGTGTGTGTGTGTGTGTGTGTGTGTGTGTGTGTGTGTGTGCGTGTGCGTGCGTGCGTGTGTGCGTGCGTGTGTGTGTGTAGCGTGGTGAGACAGCGTTACACATGGCGGCCCGTGCTGGTCAGATAGAGGTGGTTCGATGTCTCCTGAGGAACGGAGCTCTGGTCGACGCCACGGCAAGAGTGAGTCATTTCGTTTGTTGGGGGTGTTTTCTATGTGCGAATGACAGCCAATCGTAATACAGGGAGTTGAACACACAACTGGTAACAACTGGCCAGACAGACCAGTCACAGTAACAACTGACCAGACAGACCAGTCACAGTAACAACTGGCCAGACAGACCAGTCACAGTGACAACTGGCCAGACAGACCAGTCACAGTAACAACTGGCCAGACAGACCAGTCACAGTGACAACTGGCCAGACAGACCAGTCACAGTAACAACTGTCCAAACAGACCAGTCACAGTAACAACTGGCCAGACAGACCAGTCACAGTAACAACTGACCAGACAGACCAGTCACAGTAACAACTGGCCAGACAGACCAGTCACAGTAACAACTGGCCAGACAGACCAGTCACAGTAACAACTGGCCAGACAGACCAGTCACAGTAACAACTGGCCAGACAGACCAGTCACAGTGACAACTGGCCAGACAGACCAGTCACAGTAACAACTGGCCAGACCAGTCACAGTAAAAACTGGCCAGACAGACCAGTCACAGTAACAACTGGCCAGACAGACCAGTAACAGTATCAGCTGACCAGACAGACCAGTCACAGTAACAACTGGCCAGACAGACCAGTAACAGTATCAGCTGACCAGACAGACCAGTCACAGTAACAACTGGCCAGACAGACCAGTCACAATAACAACTGACCAGATAGACCAGTCACAGTAACAACTGGTCAGACAGACCAGTCACAGTAACAACTGACCAGACAGACCAGTCACAGTAACAACTGACCAGACAGACCATTCACAGTAACAACTGGTCAGACAGACCAGTCACAGTAACAACTAACAAGACAGACCAGTCACAGTGACAACTGGCCAGACAGACCAGTCACAGTAACAACTGTCCAGACAGACCAGTCACAGTAACAACTGGCCAGACAGACCAGTCACAGTAACAACTGACCAGACAGACCAGTCACAGTAACAACTGGCCAGACAGACCAGTCACAGTAACAACTGGCCAGACAGACCAGTCACAGTGACAACTGGCCAGACAGACCAGTCACAGTAACAACTGGCCAGACCAGTCACAGTAAAAACTGGCCAGACAGACCAGTCACAGTAACAACTGGCCAGACAGACCAGTAACAGTATCAGCTGACCAGACAGACCAGTCACAGTAACAACTGGCCAGACAGACCAGTAACAGTATCAGCTGACCAGACAGACCAGTCACAGTAACAACTGGCCAGACAGACCAGTCACAATAACAACTGACCAGATAGACCAGTCACAGTAACAACTGGTCAGACAGACCAGTCACAGTAACAACTGACCAGACAGACCAGTCACAGTAACAACTGACCAGACAGACCATTCACAGTAACAACTGGTCAGACAGACCAGTCACAGTAACAACTAACAAGACAGACCAGGTCACAGTGACAACTGGCCAGACAGACCAGTCACAATAACAACTGTCCAGACAGACCAGTCACAGGCCAACTGGGCCAGACAGACCAGTCACAGTAACAACTGACCAGACAGACCAGTCACAGTAACAACTGGGTCAGACAGACCAGTCACAGTAACAACTGGCCAGACAACCAGTCACAGTGACAACTGGCCCAGACCAGTCACAGTAACAACCGGCCAGACCAGTCACAGAAAAACCCAGACAGACCAGTCACAGTAACAACTGGCCAGACATACCAGCAACAGTATCAGCTGACCAGACAGACCAGTCACAGTAACAACTGGCCAGACAGACCAGTAACAGTATCAGCTGACCAGACAGACCAGTCACAGTAACAACTGGCCAGACAGACCAGTCACAATAACAACTGACCAGATAGACCAGTCACTATAACAACTGGTCAGGACAGACCAGTCACAGTAACAACTGACCAGACAGACCAGTCACAGTAACAACTGACCAGACAGACCATTCACAGTAACAACTGGTCAGACAGACCAGTCACAGTAACAACTAACAAGACAGACCAGTCAGTGACAACTGGCCAGACAGACCAGTCACAGTAACAACTGGCCAGGCAGACCAGTCACAGTAACAACTGGCCAGGCAGACCAGTCACAGTAACAACTGGCCAGACAGACCAGTCACAGTAACAACTGGCCAGACAGACCAGTCACAGTAACAACTGGTCAGACAGACCAGTCACAGTAACAACTGGCCAGACAGACCAGTCACAGTAACAACTGGCCAGACAGACCAGTCACAGTAACAACTGGGCCAGACAGACCAGTCACAGTAACAACTGGCCAGACAGACCAGTCACTTACAGAAAGGATTCACTTTCTGGTGTGTAGTTGACATCTATCTACAGGTAAACCATGAGGTGTATAACTAGGGAAGGAAATTAAGCTTAGCCCACTAGCTCGAGGGCAGTCATTTTTAGACCGGCGAGTTGAACATTTCCCAAACTATCCCGATGGCTAGTGAGGGCTAGTTTACATGGTGATTTAACCAGCCGAGCACAGCACCCTAAAGCCTTCGGTCCCTGTAGGAGGACCAGACCCCCCTCCACATCGCGTCCCGTCTGGGGAAGACAGAGATCGTCCAGCTGTTACTGCAGCACATGGCTCATCCCGACGCCTCCACTACTAACGGATACAGTCCTCTGCACATCGCTGCCAGGGAGGGACAGTTAGAGACCACCGCTGTGTTGTTGGAGGCTGGGGCTTCACACTCACTGGCTACCAAGGTAGGATACACACACACACACACACACATACACATATACACACACACACACTGTCTGTCTCCTCTACATGTATCCTCCTCCCTTACAGAAATGATTCACTCCTCTACATGTATCCTCCTCCCTAACAGAAATGATTCACTCCTCTACATGTATCCTCCCTAACAGAAATGATTCACTCCTCTACATGTATCCTCCTCCCTAACAGAAATGATTCACTCCTCTACATGTATCCTCCCTAACAGAAAGGATTCACTCCTCTACATGTATCCTCCCTAACAGAAAGGATTCACTCCTCTACATGTATCCTCCTCCCTAACAGAAAGGATCCACTCCTCTACATGTATCCTCCTCCCTAACAGAAAGGATTCACTCCTCTACATGTATCCTCCTCCCTTACAGAAAGGATTCACTCCTCTACATGTATCCTCCCTCCCTAACAGAAAGGATTCACTCCTCTACATGTATCCTCCCTAACAGAAAGGATTCACTCCTCTACATGTATCCTCCTCCCTTACAGAAATGATTCACTCCTCTACATGTATCCTCCTCCCTAACAGAAAGGATTCACTCCTCTACATGTATCCTCCCTAACAGAAATGATTCACTCCTCTACATGTATCCTCCTCCCTTACAGAAAAGATTCACTCCTCTACATGTATCCTCCCCCTAACAGAAAGGATTCACTCCTCTACATGTATCCTCCCTAACAGAAAGGATTCACTCCTCTACATGTATCCTCCCTAACAGAAAGGATTCACTCCTCTACATGTATCCTCCCTTACAGAAAGGATTCACTCCCTTGTATCCTCCTCCCTAACAGAAAGATTCACTCCTCTACATGTATCCTCCTAACAGAAAGGATTCACTCCTCTACATGTATCCTCCTCCCTAACAGAAAGGATTCACTCCTCTACATGTATCCTCCCTAACAGAAAGGATTCACTCCTCTACATGTATCCTCCCTTACAGAAAGGATTCACTCCTCTACATGTATCCTCCCTAACAGAAAGGATTCACTCCTCTACATGTATCCTCCCTAACAGAAAGGATTCACTCCTCTACATGTATCCTCCTCCCTTACAGAAAGGATTCACTCCTCTACATGTATCCTCCTCCCTAACAGAAAGGATTCACTCCTCTACATGTATCCTCCTCCCTTACAGAAAGGATTCACTCCTCTACATGTATCCTCCTCCCTTACAGAAAGGATTCACTCCTCTACATGTATCCTCCTCCCTAACAGAAAGAATTCACTCCTCTACATGTATCCTCCTCCCTTACAGAAAGGATTCACTCCTCTACATGTATCCTCCTCCCTAACAGAAAGGATTCACTCCTCTACATGTATCCTCCATAACAGAAAGGATTCACTCCTCTACATGTATCCTCCCTAACAGAAAGGATTCACTCCTCTACATGTATCCTCCTCCCTTACAGAAAGGATTCACTCCTCTACATGTATCCTCCCTAACAGAAAGGATTCACTCCTCTACATGTATCCTCCTCCCTAACAGAAAGGATTCACTCCTCTACATGTATCCTCCTCCCTTACAGAAAGGATTCACTCCTCTACATGTATCCTCCCTAACAGAAAGGATTCACTCCTCTACATGTATCCTCCTCCCTAACAGAAATGATTCACTCCTCTACATGTATCCTCCTCCCTAACAGAAATGATTCACTCCTCTACATGTATCCTCCTCACTAACAGAAAGGATTCACTCCTCTACATGTATCCTCCTCCCTAACAGAAATGATTCACTCCTCTACATGTATCCTCCTCCCTAACAGAAAGGATTCACTCCTCTACATGTATCCTCCCTAACAGAAAGGATTCACCTCCTCTACATGTATCCTCCATAACAGAAAGGATTCACTCCTCTACATGTATCCTCTCTAACAGAAAGGATTCACTCCTCTACATGTATCCTCCCTAACAGAAAGGATTCACTCCTCTACATTTATCCTCCCTAACAGAAAGGATTCACTCCTCTACATGTATCCTCCCTAACAGAAAGGATTCACTCCTCTACATGTATCCTCCCTAACAGAAAGGATTCACTCCTCTACATGTATCCTCCTCCCTAACAGAAAGGATTCACTCCTCTACATGTATCCTCCCTTACAGAAAGGATTCACTCCTCTACATGTATCCTCCCTAACAGAAAGGATTCACTCCTATACATGTATCCTACTCCCTTACAGAAAAGATTCACTCCTCTACATGTATCCTCCCTAACAGAAAGGATTCACTCCTCTACATGTATCCTCCCTCCCTAACAGAAAGGATTCACTCCTCTACATGTATCCTCCTCCCTAACAGAAAGGATTCACTCCTCTACATGTATCCTCCCTAACAGAAAGGATTCACTCCTCTACATGTATCCTCCTCCCTAACAGAAATGATTCACTCCTCTACATGTATCCTCCTCCCTAACAGAAAGGATTCACTCCTCTACATGTATCCTCCTCCCTAACAGAAAGGATTCACTCCTCTACATGTATCCTCCTCCCTAACAGAAAGGATTCACTCCTCTACATGTATCCTCCTCCCTAACAGAAAGGATTCACTCCTCTACATGTATCCTCCCTCCCTAACAGAAAGGATTCACTCACTCCTCCATAACAGAAAGTATCCTCCTCCCTAACAGAAAGGATTCACTCCTATACATGTATCCTCCTCCCTTACAGAAAAGATTCACTCCTCTACATGTATCCTCCCTAACAGAAAGGATTCACTCCTCTACATGTATCCTCCTCCCTAACAGAAAGGATTCACTCCTCTACATGTATCCTCCCTCCCTAACAGAAAGGATTCACTCCTCTACATGTATCCTCCCTAACAGAAAGGATTCACTCCTCTACATGTATCCTCCCTAACAGAAAGGATTCACTCCTCTACATGTATCCTCCTCCCTAACAGAAAGGATTCACTCCTCTACATGTATCCTCCCCCTAACAGAAAGGATTCACTCCTCTACATGTATCCTCCTCCGTAACAGAAATGATTCACTCCTCTACATGTATCCTCCTCCCTAACAGAAAGGATTCACTCCTCTACATGTATCCTCCTCCCTAACAGAAAGGATTCACTCCTCTACATGTATCCTCCCTAACAGAAAGGATTCACTCCTCTACATGTATCCTCCCCTTAACAGAAAGGATTCACTCCTCTACATGTATCCTCCCTAACAGAAAGGATTCACTCCTCTACATGTATCCTCCTCCTAACAGAAAAGATTCACTCCTCTACATGTATCCTCCCTCCCTAACAGAAAGGATTCACTCCTCTACATGTATCCTCCCTAACAGAAAGGATTCACTCCTCTACATGTATCCTCCTCCCTAACAGAAATGAATCACTCCTCTACATGTATCCTCCCTAACAGAAAGGATTCACTCCTCTACATGTATCCTCCTCCCTAACAGAAATGAAGCACTGGAGGTATCCTCCTGCCCAACAGAAATGAATCACTCCGGCATGGTATCCTCCCTTACAGAAAGGATTCACTTGTCTATTATGTATCAGCCAAGTATGGAAGCCTGGAGGTGGCAAAAATCCTGCAGCGCAAAGCTATGCCTGAAATAAAGCAAGGCAAGGTATTGTCATAGACATACAACAGGTAGCTTTGTGTTATTACAGAAATACAGCAAGTAGAACTGGTGTTATCACATAAATACAGTAACTAGCACTGGTGAGAACACAGAAATAAAGCAAGTAGAACTGGTATTATCACAGAAATACAACAGGTAGAATTTGTGTTATCACAGAAATACAGCAAGTAGAACTGGTGTTATCACAGAAATACAATCACTAGAACTATTGAGAGCATACAAATTGATTATAGAAGGAGAGAGGGAGGCAAAGAGAGAATGGATACAGAAAAAGGAGGAGAGAGGGATGACAGAATAGCTAGAGAGAGGAGGAGAGAGGGAAGACAGAATAGCTAGAGAGGGTAAACGACAGGGAGAGATGACACAGGGAAGGAGAGGAGGGAAGACAGAATAGCTAGAGAGAAAAAAGAGAGGGAAGATAGAGTAGCTAGAGAGAGAAAAAGGAGAGAGAGATGAAAGAGAATGAGAGTGTGACGACAGAATAGCTAGAGAGAAAAGAGAGGGAGAGATGAAGGGATGAGTAATAAATGTGTTTCTCTCCTCCAGAACGGTCTGACTCCGCTGCATGTGGCAGCTCACTATGACAACCAACAGGTGGCGCTGCTGCTGCTGGACAAAGGGGCGTCGCCCCACGCCACCGCCAAGGTGAGAAAACAACACAAAACCTGGCGGGGGAAAGCCTTTCAAAAGTTTTACCGTGGAAAATAACAACTTGTTTTTTTACCGACATGTTTAGATACAATGCCTTGCGAAAGTATTTGCCCCCTTGAACTTTGCGACCTTTTGCCACATTTCAGGCTTCAAACATAAAGATATAAAACTGTATTTTTTGTGAAGAATCAACAACAAGTGGGACACAATCATGAAGTGGAACGACATTTATTGGATATTTCAAACTTTTTTAACAAATCAAAACCTGAAAAATTGGGTGTGCAAAATTTTTCAGCCCCTCTACTTTCAGTGCAGCAAACTCTCTCCAGAAGTTCAGTGAGGATCTCTGAATGATCCAATGTTGACCTAAATGACTAATGATGATAAATACAATCCACCTGTGTGTAATCAAGTCTCCGTATAAATGCACCTGCACTGTGATAGTCTCAGAGGTCCGTTAAAAGCGCAGAGAGCATCATGAAGAACAAGGAACACACCAGGCAGGTCCGAGATACTGTTGTGAAGAAGTTTAAAGCCGCTTCTGGGTCCTGTTAGGTCGGGACATTTTTTACGGAAAACATTTAAAACCTTCCGTGGAAGAAAATAAAACAAATGTTTCTTGCTGGCGGAGTTCAGATAGTCCCTCCTTTTTCACTCTATTTTCATATAATTACAGATGCTCTACGTCCATGGATGCTGACCCATAATACTGTCCCAATATAACACTACTGTTGACCCATAATACTGTCCCCTATATAACACTACTGTTGACCCATAATACTGTCCCATAATACTATATAACACTACTGTTGACCCATAATACTGTCCCCTATATAACACTACTGTTGACCCATAATACTGTCCCCTATATAACACTACTGTTGACCCATAATACTGTCCCCTATATAACACTACTGTTGACCCATAATACTGTCCCCTATATAACACTACTGTTGACCCATAATACTGTCCCTATATAACACTACTGTTGACCCATAATACTGTCCCCTATATAACACTACTGTTGACCCATAATACTGTCCCCTATATAACACTACTGTTGACCCATAATACTGTCCCCTATATAACACTACTGTTGACCCATAATACTGTCCCCTATATAACACTACTGTTACTGACCCATAATACTGTCCCCTATATAACACTACTGTTGACCCATAATACTGTCCCCTATATAACACTACTGTTGACCCATAATACTGTCCCCTATATAACACTACTGTTGACCCATAATACTGTCCCCTATATAACACTACTGTTGACCCATAATACTGTCCCCTATAACACTACTGTTGACCCATAATACTGTCCCCTATATAACACTACTGTTGACCCATAATACTGTCCCCTATATAACACTACTGTTGACCCATAATACTGTCCCCTATATAACACTACTGTTGACCCATAATACTGTCCCCTATATAACACTACTGTTGACCCATAATACTGTCCCCTATATAACACTACTCTAGGACCCATAATACTGTCCCCTATATAACACTACTGTTGACCCATAATACTGTCCCCTATATAACACTACTGTTGACCCATAATACTGTCCCCTATATAACACTACTGTTGACCCATAATACTGTCCCCTATATAACACTACTGTTGACCCATAATACTGTCCCCTATATAACACTACTGTTGACCCATAATACTGTCCCCTATATAACACTACTGTTGACCCATAATACTGTCCCCTATATAACTGTTGACCCATAATACTGTCCCCTATATAACACTACTGTTGACCCATAATACTGTCCCCTATATAACACTACTGTTGACCCATAATACTGTCCCCTATATAACACTACTGTTGACCCATAATACTGTCCCCTATATAACACTACTGTTGACCCATAATACTGTCCCTATATAACACTACTGTTGACCCATAATACTGTCCCCTATATAACACTACTGTTGACCCATAATACTGTCCCTATATAACACTACTGTTGACCCATAATACTGTCCCCTATATAACACTACTGTTGACCCATAATACTGTCCCCTATATAACACTACTGTTGACCCATAATACTGTCCCCTATATAACACTACTGTTGACCCATAATACTGTCCCCTATATAACACTACTGTTGACCCATAATACTGTCCCCTATATAACACTACTGTTGACCAGGACCCATAATACTGTCCCCTATATAACACTACTGTTGACCCATAATACTGTCCCCTATATAACACTACTGTTGACCCATAATACTGTCCCCTATATAACACTACTGTTGACCCATAATACTGTCCCCTATAACACTACTGTTGACCCATAATACTGTCCCCTATATAACACTACTGTTGACCCATAATACTGTCCCCTATATAACACTACTGTTGACCCATAATACTGTCCCTATATAACACTACTGTTGACCCATAATACTGTCCCCTATATAACACTACTGTTGACCCATAATACTGTCCCCTATATAACACTACTGTTGACCCATAATACTGTCCCCTATATAACACTACTGTTGATAACACTACTGTTGACCCATAATACTGTCCCCTATATAACACTACTGTTGACCCATAATACTGTCCCCTATATAACACTACTGTGACCCATAATACTGTCCCCTATATAACACTACTGTTGACCTGTCCCCTATATAACACTACTGGACCCATAATACTGTCCCTATATAACACTACTGTTGACCCATAATACTGTCCCCTATATAACACTACTGTTGACCCATAATACTGTCCCCTATATAACACTACTGTTGACCCATAATATTGTCCCCTATATAACACTACTGTTGACCATAACCCTACACTGTCCCCTATATAACACTACTGTTGACCCATAATACTGTCCCCTATATAACACTACTGTTGACCCATAATACTGTCCCCTATATAACACTACTGTTGACCCATAATACTGTCCCTATATAACACTACTGTTGACCCATAATACTGTCCCCTATATAACACTACTGTTGACCAGGACCTATAATACTGTCCCTATATATAACACTACTGTTGACCCATAATACTGTCCCCTATATAACACTACTGTTGACCCATAATACTGTCCCTATATAACACTACTGTTGACCCATAATACTGTCCCCTATATAACACTACTGTTGACCCATAATACCCCTATATAATACTGTCCCCTATATAACACTACTGTTGACCCATAATACTGTCCCCTATATAACACTACTGTTGACCCATAATACTGTCCCCTATATAACACTACTGTTGACCCATAATACTGTCCCCTATATAACACTACTGTTGACCAGACCCATAATACTGTCCCTATATAACACTACTGTTGACCCATAATACTGTCCCCTATATAACACTACTGTTGACCCACTATAATAATACTGTCCCTATATAACACTACTGTTGACCCATAATACTGTCCCTATATAACACTACTGTTGACCCATAATACTGTCCCCTATATAACACTACTGTTGACCCATAATACTGTCCCTATATAAACACTACTGTTGACCCATAATACTGTCCCCTATATAACACTACTGTTGACCCATAATACTGTCCCTATATAACACTACTGTTGACCCATAATACTGTCCCTATATAACACTACTGTTGACCCATAATACTGTCCCTATATAACACTACTGTTGACCCATAATACTGTCCCCTATATAACACTACTGTTGACCCATAATACTGTCCCTATATAACACTACTGTTGACCCATAATACTGTCCCTATATAACACTACTGTTGACCCATAATACTGTCCCCTATATAACACTACTGTTGACCCATAATACTGTCCCCTATATAACACTACTGTTGACCCATAATACTGTCCCCTATATAACACTACTGTTGACCCATAATACTGTCCCCTATATAACACTACTGTTGACCCATAATACTGTCCCTATATAACACTACTGTTGACCCATAATACTGTCCCTATATAACACTACTGTTGACCCATAATACTGTCCCCTATATAACACTACTGTTGACCCATAATACTGTCCCCTATATAACACTACTGTTGACCCATAATACTGTCCCCTATATAACACTACTGTTGACCCATAATACTGTCCCCTATATAACACTACTGTTGACCCATAATACTGTCCCTATATAACACTACTGTTGACCCATAATACTGTCCCTATATAATACTATGTTGACCCATAATACTGTCCCCTATATAACACTACTGTTGACCCATAATACTGTCCCCTATATAACACTACTGTTGACCCATAATACTGTCCCTATATAACACTACTGTTGACCCATAATACTGTCCCTATATAACACTACTGTTGACCCATAATACTGTCCCCTATATAACACTACTGTTGACCCATAATACTGTCCCTATATAACACTACTGTTGACCCATAATACTGACCCTATATAACACTACTGTTGACCCATAATACTGTCCCCTATATAACACTACTGTTGACCCATAATACTGTCCCATATATAACACTACTGTTGACCCATAATACTGTCCCTATATAACACTACTGTTGTTGACTGTCCCCTATATAACACTACTGTTGACCCCTAATACTGTCCCTATATAACACTACTGTTGACCCATAATACTGTCCCTATATAACACTACTGTTGACCCATAATACTGTCCCCTATATAAATACTACTGTTGACCCATAATACTGTCCCTATATAACACTACTGTTGACCCATAATACTGTCCCCTATATAACACTACTGTTGACCCATAATACTGTCCCCTATATAACACTACTGTTGACCCATAATACTGTCCCTATATAACACTACTGTTGACCCATAATACTGTCCCCTATATAACACTACTGTTGACCCATAATACTGTCCCCTATATAACACTACTGTTGACCCATAATACTGTCCCCTATATAACACTACTGTTGACCCATAATACTGTCCCCTATATAACACTACTGTTGACCCATAATACTGTCCCCTATATAACACTACTGTTGACCCATAATACTGTCCCCTATATAACACTACTGTTGACCCATAATACTGTCCCTATATAACACTACTGTTGACCCATAATACTGTCCCCTATATAACACTACTGTTGACCCATAATACTGTCCCTATATAACACTACTGTTGACCCATAATACTGTCCCCTATATAACACTACTGTTGACCCATAATACTGTCCCCTATATAACCTACTGGACCCATAATACTGTCCCCTATATAACACTACTGTTGACCCATAATACTGTCCCCTATAACACTACTGTTGACCCATAATACTGTCCCCTATATAACACTACTGTTGACCCATAATACTGTCCCCTATATAACACTACTGTTGACCCCCATAATACTCCCCTATATAACACTACTGTTGACCCATAATACTGTCCCCTATATAACACTACTGTTGACCCATAATACTGTCCCCTATATAACACTACTGTTGACCCATAATACTGTCCCTATATAACACTACTGTTGACCCATAATACTGTCCCTATATAACACTACTGTTGACCCATAATACTGTCCCCTATATACTGTCCCTATATAATATAACTACTGTTGACCCATAATACTGTCCCCTATATAACACTACTGTTGACCCATAATACTGTCCCCTATAAACACTACTGTTGACCCATAATACTGTCCCTATATAACACTACTGTTGACCCATAATACTGTCCCCTATATAACACTACTGTTGACCCATAATACTGTCCCCTATATAACACTACTGTTGACCCATAATACTGTCCCCTATATAACACTACTGTTGACCCATAATACTGTCCCTATATAACACTACTGTTGACCCATAATACTGTTCCTTAATACTGTCCCTATATAACACTACTGTTATTATAATACTGTCCCTATATAATACTACTGTGACCTAATACTGTCCCCTATATAACACCTGACCCAATACTGTCCCCTATATAACACTACTGTTGACCCATAATACTGTCCCCCTATATAACACTACTGTTGACCCATAACCCTGACCATAATACTATCCCTATAGCACTACTGTTGTGGGACCCATAATACTGTCCCTATATAACACTACTGTTGACTCATAATACTGTCCCTATATAACACTACTGTTGACTCATAATACTGTCCCTATATAACACTACTGTTGACCCATAATACTGTCCCTATATACACTACTGTTGACTTATAATACTGTCCCTATATAACACTACTGTTGACCCATAATGCTGTCCCTATATAACACTACTGTTGACTCATAATACTGTCCCTATATAACACTACTGTTGACCCATAATGCTGTCCCCTATATAACACTACTGTTGACCCATAATACTGTCCCTATATAGCACTACTGTTGATTCATAATACTGTCCCTATATAACACTACTGTTGACCCATAATGCTGTCCCTATATAACACTACTGTTGACCCATAATGCTGTCCTATATAACACTACTGTTGATATAATGCTAATCCCCTATATAACACTACTGTTGATATAATACTGTCCCTATATACACTACTGTTGTTATAATGCTGTCCCTATATAGCACTACTGTTGATCCATAATGCTGTCCCTATATAACACTACTGTTGACCCATGATGCTGTCCCTATATAACACTACTGTTGATCCATAATGCTGTCCCTATATAGCACTACTGTTGATTATAATGCTGTCCCTATATAGCACTACTGTTGACCCATAATGCTGTCCCTATATAACACTACTGTTGATCCATAATGCTGTCCCTATATAGCACTACTGTTGATTACCATAATGCTGTCCCTATATAACACTACTGTTGATTATAATGCTGATCCCTATATGACACTGCTGTTGTTATAATGCTGTCCTATATAGCACTGCTGTTGATCCATGATGCTGTCCTAATATGACACTACTGTTGATTCATAATGCTGTCCCTATATAGCACTGCTGTTGATCCATAATGCTGTCCCTATATGACACTGCTGTTGATTCATAATGCTGTCCCCTATGATAGCACTGCTGTTGATTATAATGCTGTCCCTATATAGCACTGCTGTTGATCCATGATGCTGTCCTATATAGCACTACTGTTGACTCATAATGCTGTCCTATATATGCTACTGTTGATTATGATGCTGTCCTATATATGCTCTGCTGTTGATCCATGATGCTGTCCCCTATGTAACACTGCTGTTGACCCATAATGCTGATCCCCTATGTACACTGCTGTTGATTATAATGCTGTCCTATATGACACTGCTGTTGACCCATAGTGCTGTCCTATATAGTAACTGCTGTTGACTTATAATGCTGTCCCTATATGACACTACTGTTGATTCATGATGCTGTCCCTATATGCACTACTGTTGATTCATAATGCTGTCCTATGTAACACTGCTGTTGATTATAATGCTGTCCTATATGACACTGCTGTTGATTATAATGCTGTCCTATATATGACTACTGTTGATTCATGATGCTGTCCTATATGAGCACTGCTGTTGTTACATGTGCTGTCCTATATGACACTGCTGTTATCATGTGCTGTCCTATGTGACTACTGTTGATGGTATAATGCTGTCCTATATAGCACTGCTGTTGATCATAATGCTGTCCTATATAGCACTTACTGTTGATTATAATGCTGTCCTATATAGCACTACTGTTGATTATAATGCTGTCCCTATATAAGCACTACTGTTGATTATCATATGCTGTCCCTATATGTATACTGTCTGTTGTATATAATGCTGTCCTATATAACACTGCTGTTGACCGTTATAATGCTGTCCTATATAAGCACTGCTGATTGTTGATACATGTACTGTCCTATATGACACTGCTGTTGATTATAATGCTGTCCTATGTAACACTGCTGTTGATAATGACTGTCCTATATGACACTACTGTTGACTATGATGCTGTCCTATATGTACTACTGTTGATCATGATGCTGTCCTATATGACACTGCTGTTGATCCATAGTGCTGTCCTATATGAGCACTGCTGTTGAGTTATGATGCTGTCCTAATGACGTTCTGGTATCAATGCTGTCCTATGTGGCGCTGCTGTTGATCCATGATGCGGTCCTGTGACACTGCTCGTTGATAGATTATAATGCTGTCCCCTATGTAACTACTGTTATAATGCTGTATAATGCTGTCCCCTATATAGCACTACTGTTGACCCATAATACTGTCCTATATAGCACTACTGTTGAGTATAATACTGTCCCCTATATAACACTACTGTTGACCCATAATGCTGTCCTAATGACACTGCTGTTATAATGCTGTCCTATGGCACTGCTGTTGATTATGATGCTGTCCTAATCTTCTGTTGATGTTGAATGCTGTCCTATGTACTGCTGTTATGTGAATGCACTGCTGGTGATCCATGATGCTGTCCTATGTATGTACTGCTGTTGGTATAATGCTGGTCCTATAGCACTGCTGTTATGATGCTGCTGGTCTATATGACACTGCTGTTGATTAATGCTGTCCTATGTACTACTGCTGTTATAGTGCTGTCCTATATGCTTCTGTGGATCTATAGTGCTGTCCTATGTAGCACTGCTGATATGACCTGCTTATGTGCTGTCCTATGTAACGCTGCTGTTGATTCATGATAGCTGTCCTATATATGACTGCTGTTGAATTATCGATGCTGTCCTATATGACACTGCTGTTGTTATGATGCTGTCCTATGTAACACTGACTGTTGATCCATGTGCTGTCCTATGACGTTATCTGCTGTTCTATATATACTGCTGTTACCTATGTGCTGTACCTCTGTATGATTATGCTGTCCTGATGTGACTACTTATAATGCTAGTCTACTATATGGCACTACTGTTGATCATAATGCTGTCCTATATAGCACTGCTGTTGATAGTGCTGTCCTATATAGACACTGCTGTTGATTATGTGCTGTCCTATATGACACTGCTGTTGATTATGATGCTGTCCTAATATAACACTGCTGTTGATATATGCTGTCCCCTATATGAAGCACTGCTGTTATGAAATGCTGTCCCTATATGGCACTGCTGTTGATTGATGTATGCTTGTCCCTATATAGCACTACTGTTGACTATAATGCTGTCCCTATATGACTACTGTTGGACTACTAATGCTGTCCTCTATGTAACATAGTGTTATAATGCTGTCCTATATAGCACTACTGTTATAATGCCGTCCATATATACGCGGTGGTCATAATGCTTTCGTCTATATAGCACTACTGTTGATACGTCACATAATCACTGTCCCCTATAACACTACTGTTGACCCATAATACTGTCCCTATATAACACTACTGTTGACCTACATAATACTGTCCCTATATAACACTACTGTTGACTAGGACCCATTAAAATAAATCATATTTCCCATATCCTCATCTCAGAACCTGGTGTTTCTTATTGAAGTATCTTCTCTGGTGTTTTCTAACTAACATGACGTATCCCTCCTACCCACAATCCTCTCTGCTCTCAGAGCGGATACACCCCATCCACATCGCTGCCGAAGAAGAGCCAGACGACGTTGCCTCGTCTCTGCTGCAGTACGGAGCGGAGACCACCGTCCCTGACCAAACAGGGGTCACCCCTCTACACCTGGCCTCACGGGAGGGCACAGTGATATGACCAGTCTGCTGCTGGGCAAGGGGGCACATGTCAACACTCCCACTAAGGTAGGGGGAGGGAGTCCAAAAATGTGCTCTTTGGCGTACACGATACATTCTCTCCCATCTCTCTCTCCCCTTTCCATCTGTCTCCTCCTCCGTCTCTCTCTCCAACTCTCCCTCTCTCTCTCCCACTCCATCTCTCTCTCCAACTCTCCCTCTCTCTCTCCCACTCCATCTCTCTCTCCAACTCTCCCTCTCTCTCTCCCACTCCATCTCTCTCTCCA
The DNA here is from genome assembly GCF_021184085.1 of Oncorhynchus gorbuscha. NCBI lineage: Eukaryota > Metazoa > Chordata > Actinopteri > Salmoniformes > Salmonidae > Oncorhynchus > Oncorhynchus gorbuscha. Next base: position 1,587 of record NW_025750318.1, on the reverse strand, counting down.
ACTCTCCCTCTCTCTCTCCTACTCCATCTCTCTCTCCAACTCTCCCTCTCTCTCCTCCTCCGTCTCTCTCTCCAACTCTCCATCTGTCTCCTCCTCCGTCTCTCTCTCCAACTCTCCCCTCTCTCTCTCCACTCCATCTCTCTCTCCAACAATCCTCTATCTCTCCCCTCCATCTCTCTCTCTGCCTAACTCTCCCTATATCTCTCCCCCACCATCTCTCTCTCCAACTCTCCCTCACTCTCTCCTCCCATCTCTCTCCAACTCTCCCTCTCTCTCCCTCTATCTCTCTCCCAGCTCTCCCTCTCTCCCACTCCCTCCATCTCTCTCTCCAACTCTCCCTCTATCTCTCCCCTCCATGCTCTCTATTCTCTCTCTTTCCATCTCTCTCTCCGATCCATTTCTCTTCTGTATCTCTCTCTCTTATTATGTCCCTCTTCTCTCCATCTCTCTCTCTCTCTCTAAATGCTCCTCTCTGGACATCTCTCTCCTCTCTAGTGTTGCACCTTACACTCTCTCTCTCCTCTAAATGTCTCTCTCTCTGGAATATCTCTCTCTCCTCTCTCTGAGTGGTCTGACGCCCCTTCCACCTCTCTCTCCCCTCTCTCTAAATGTCTCTCTCTCTGGTACTCTCTCTCCCTCTCTGAGTGGTCTGACACCCTTCCACCTCTCTCTCCTCTCTCTAAATGTCTCTCTCTCTCTGCGGTATCTCTCTCTCCCTCTCTGAGTGGTCTGACACCCTTCCACCTCTCTCTCCCCTCTCTCTAAATGTCTCTCTCTCTGGGTATCTCTCTCCCTCTCTGAGTGGTCTGACACCCTTACCACCTCTCTCTCCCCTCTCTCTAAATGTCTCCCTCTCTGGGTCTCTCTCTCCCCTCTCTGAGTGGTCTGACACCCCACCACCTCTCTCTCTCTCTCTAAATGTCTCCCTCTCTGGGTATCTCTCTCTCCCTCTCTAGAGTGGTCTGACACCCCACCACCTCTCTCTCCCTCTCTCTAAATGTCTCTCTCTCTGGGTATCTCTCTCTCCCCTCTCTCAGAGTGGTCTGACACCCCACCTCTCTCTCCTCTCTCCCCAGCGTCTTTCTTACCTTTGTAACCTACCCCCAATATGTGGTTGGGCGTGTATTACATTTGTGTATACAGGTGAGTTGATTACATTTTATATATTTATCTCTCTCACTCTTTCTAAGTATTATATATATATACCAGATTAAATATATATTCTTACTCTATAGGTGTTATTGACACCTCACCTTTTGCTGTTTGCCGCCTTTATGCTCTCTCCCATTTTGGGAGGGACAGGTGGATATGGCAAGTTCTGTTGAAACGTTACAAGTAACCTGGTTAACCTAAACCAGCAAAAGTTTTACCTTATCTGAGACCATACTTTTAGTTATATTGTTTTAAACTACGGATGGATCTTTACGACCTCTGCTGTGTATGCTCTTCTTATTCTGTAACGAAACTTATACATACACACATCATTTTTCTTCTTAATTTCTGCCACACTCTTTATATGAGACATATGCATATGTCTCACATCTGTTCTTTTCAGTTATTTTTCTAGTATTAAATCACACTACTAGT
>NW_025750317.1:0-19740 GCF_021184085.1 Oncorhynchus gorbuscha | reverse complement strand
GCATCTGTAATATAAACCCAGTAGTATCTGTGATTTAAAGACAGTAGTATATTTGATGTCAATTTTGCTGCCTCCAATTTTGATGCCTCTTTCATGTATATTTGATGCTTCCAACTGCTCTTAAATACAAGTAAAACTACATGCATGCTCTTCAACCGATCGCTGCCCGAACCTGCCCGCCCGTCCAGCATCACTACTCTGGATGGTTCTGACCTAGGTGTCTGGTTAGACTGTAAACTCTCCGTCCTTCTCACATTAAGCATCTCCGATCCAAAATTAGATCTAGATTAGATCTAATTAGACCTACTTTGCAACAAAGCCTCCTTTACTCACGCTGCCAAACATAACCTTGTAAAACTGACTATCCTACCGATCCTTGACTTTGGCGATGTCATTTACAAAATAGCCTCCAACACTCTACTCAGCAATGGATGCAGTCTATCACAGTGCCATCTGTTTTGTCACCAAAGCCCCATATACTACCCACCACTGCGACCTGTATGCTCTCGTTGGCTGGTCCTCACTACATATTCGTCGCCAAACCCACTGGCTCCAGGTCATCTATACGTCTTTGCTAGGTAAAGCCCCGCCTTATCTCAGTTCTCTGTTCACCATAGCAGCACCCACCCGTAGCACGCGCTCCAGCAGGTATATTTTACTGGTCACCGCCAAAGCCAATTCCTCCTTTGGCCGCCTTTCCTTCCAGTTCTCTGCTGCCAGATCATTGCACCTGTACATAGTCCATCTGTAAATATCCCATCTGTACATACCCCATCTGTACATAGCCCACCTGTACATAGCCCATCTGTACATAGCCCATCTGTACATAGCCCATCTGTAAATAGCCCACCTGTACATAGCCCACCTGTAAATAGCCCATCTGTACATAGCCCATCTGTACATAGCCCATCTGTACATAGCCCATCTGTAAATAGCCCACCTGTACATAGCCCACCTGTACATAGCCCACCTGTACATAGCCCATCTGTAAATAGCCCACCTGTACATAGCCCATCTGTAAATAGCCCATCTAACTACCTCATCCCCATAGTGTTATTTGTATTGTGTTGCTCCTTTGCACCCCAGTATCTCTACTTGCACCATTCATCACTCCAGTGTTTAATTGCTAAATTATAATTACTTCACCTCTATGGCCTATTTATTACCTCACCTCCTTAATCTCACCTCCATAATCTCACCTCCATAATCTCACCTCCATAATCTCACCTCCTTAATCTTACCTCCTTAATCTCACCTCCATAATCTCACCTCCATAATCTCACCTCCATAATCTCACCTCCTTAATCTCACCTCCATAATCTCACCTCCATAATCTCACCTCCATAATCTCACCTCCCTAATCTTACCCCATTTGCACACACTGTATATAGACTTTTCTATTGTGTTATTGACTGTACGTTTGTTTACTCCATGTGTAACTCTGTTGTTGTTGTTGTTGGTGTCACACTGCTTTGCTTTATCTTGGCCAGGTCGCAGTTTTAAATGCCAACTTGTTCTCAACTAGCCTACCTGGTTAAATAAAGGTGAAATAAAATAAAAAATAAATAACAGCAGTTGTACATGCTGTGACATGAATACCAGCGTTGCTGAGACGAGATTAAGTATACATTTTCCAGAACTCCATGTCGTTACGCAGTTCATCATAACATCAGAACAATAGTTGAAAACCTTGAGAGCTGAAATAGGCTGAATTAAATTTCTTTGCTGTCACATCTTCAGTTGCTTATTCATTTTCTTGATGGCATGTCACCCTCTCTGCTCTTCACTTCCAGTCGTTCGTCCTACATTGACAGTGTTGAGAATTAGCTCTAATTCAGGAGAGAGGACCAGACTTGAATGCAACACTTAACTAGTGTCCTTCAACACAGAGTCATTTGATAAAATGTCTGCTTTGCACATGTTTATTATACCAGTAATTAATAAAAGTTGTCCAGGGTCACGGTTACTACAGTCCATGTGACGGCAGACCACACATAGTATCAGATTACATCAGTTTGTTGATAAATTCAACCAGACTGTGTAATGGTCACATACTATCATACTGCATACTGGCCTTCTATAGAAATGGCATCTTCATGTCGAGGAGTCCGTCCAGCCATGACTGTTCTGTCTCTTGTTATTGTTATCTCCCCTCGTGTCCCTTTTCTTCCACTAAACTACTTCTCTTCTCTCTGGTCGGGATCACATATTCATTCCACCACACAACAACACCAATTCAGCCTCCAAGCTTCATATTCATTCCACTACCAACTCAGCCTCCAAGTTTCATATTCATTCCACCACCAACACCAACTCAGCCTAAGCTTCATATTCATTCCACTACCAACTCAGCCTCCAAGATTCATATTCATCCCACCACCAACACCAACTCAGCCTCCAAGCTTCATATTCATTCCACCACCAACACAACAAACTCAGCCTCCAAGCCTCCATATTCATTCCACCACCAACAACAACTCAGCCTAAGCTTCATATTCATTCCACCACCAACAACAACTCGGCCTCCAAGCCTCATATTCATTCCACCACCAACTCAGCCTCCAAGCTTCATATTTACATTTACATTTACATTTAAGTCATTTAGCAGACGCTCTTATCCAGAGCGACTTACAAATTGGGCATTCACCTTATGACATCCAGTGGAACAGTCACTTTAACAGTGCATCTAAAACTTAAGGGGGGTGAGAGGGATTACTTATCCTATCCTAGGTATTCCTTAAAGAGGTGGGGGTTTCAGGTGTCTCCGAAGGTGGTGATTGACTCCGCTGTCCTGGCGTCCGGAGGGAGTTTGTTCCACCACCAACTTTGCCTCCAAGCTTCATATTCATTCCACCACCAACTCGGCCTCCAAGCTTCATATTCATTCCACCACCAACTCGGCCTCCAAGCTTCATATTCATTCCACCACCAACACCAACTCAGCCTCCAAGCTTCATATTCATTCCACCACCAACAATAACTCAGCCTTCAAGCTTCATATTCATTCCACCACCAACAACAACTCGGCCTCCAAGCTCATATTCATTCCACCACCAACTCAGCCTCCAAGCTTCATATTCATTCCACCACCAACTCGGCCTCCAAGCTTCATATTCATTCCACCACCAACTCGGCCTCCAAGCTTCATATTCATTCCACCACCAACAACAACTCAGCCTCTAAGACTTTGACCCAGGTCCCCAAACCAGCCATGTAGCTGACTTCACTCCCAGCCTCGGATTACAACTTCTGGCATTCGACACAGCCCAAGTCCCTGCAGCTGCAGCTCCCCCCACGACCCAGTAGGCCGGCTTTCCCTCTCTCTCTAATACCTGGACACAGGTACACATCCCTCTCCCCTATCTCCCTCCCTCTCTCTAATACCTGGACAGAGGTACACATCCCTCTCCCTCCCTTCTCCAATACCTGGACACAGGTACACATCCCTCTCCGCTCTCCAATACCTGGACACAGGTACACATCCCTCTCCTCTCCAATACCTGGACACAGGTACACATCCCTCTCCCTCTCCAATACCTGGACACGGGTACACATCCCTCACCCCTCTCCAATACCTGACACGGGCACACATCCCTCACCCCTATTGGACCCCTCTCTCCAATATGTGAGCACATGTACACATCCTCTCAACCTAACCCCCTCTAACCCCTCTACCTCCTAACCCCTACCTCCTCTAACCCCTCTACCTCCTCCCCAACCCCTCTACCTCCTCTCCCTCTAACCCCTCTAACCCCTCTACCTCTACCTCCTCTAACCCCCTCTACCTCCTCTAACCCTCTAACCCCTCTACCTCCTCTAACCCCTACCTCTCCTCTAAACCCTCTACCTCCCTCTAACCTCCTCTACCTCCTCTAACCCCTCTCTCCTCCTCTACCTCCTCTAACCCCTCTACCTCCTCTACCTCCTCTACCTCCTCTAACCCCTCTACCTCCTCTACCTCCTCTAACCCCTCTACCCCTCTAACCCTCTAACCCCTCTAACCTCTACCTCCTCTAACCCCTCTACCTCCTCTAACCCCTCCTCTACCTCCTCTACCCCCTCTACCTCATCTACCTCCTCTAACCCCTCTAACCCCTCTACCTCCTCTACCTCCTCTACCTAAACCCTCTACCCCCTCTACCTCCTCTACCCCCTCTAACCCCTCTACCTCCTCTAACCCCCTCTACCTCCTCTACCTCCTCTAACCCTTACTACCTCCTCTAACCCCTCTACCTCCTCTAACCCCCCTCTCTACCTCCTCTAACCCCTCTACCTCCTCTAACCCTCTACCTCCTCTAACCCCTCTAACCCTCTACCTCCTCTAACCCTCTACCTCCTCCTACCTCCTCTAACCCCTCTACCTCCTCTAACCCCTCTACCTCCTCTAACCCCTCTAACCCCTCTACCTCCTCCAACCCCTCTACCTCCTCTACCTCCTCTAACCCCTAACCCCTCTACCTCCTCTAACCTCTACCTCCTCTACCTCCTCTAACCCCCTCTACCCCCTCTACCTCCTCTACCTCCTCTAACCCCCACTACCTCCTCTACCTCCTCTACCTCCTCTAACCCCTCTACCTCCTCTACCTCCTCTACCTCCCTCCTAAACCCCTCTACCCCCTACCTCTAACCCCTCTAACCCCTCTACCTCCTCTACCTCCTCTAACCCCCTCTACCTCCTCTACCCCTCTAACCCCTCTACCTCCTCTACCTCCTCTAACCCCTCTACCTCCTCTAACCCCTCTACCTCCTCTAACCCCTCTAACCCCTCTACCTCTCTAACCCCTCTACCTCCTCTACCTCCTCTAACCCCTCTACCCCTCCTCTACCTCTACCTCCTCTAACCCCCTCTAACCCCCTCTACCTCCTCTACCTCCTCTAACCCCTCTACGTCCTCTACCTCCTCTACCTCCTCTACCTCCTCTAACCCCTCTACCTCCTCTACCTCCTCTACCTCCTGTAACCCCTCTACCTCCTCTACCTCCTCTAACCCCTCTAACCCCTCTACCTCCTCTAACCCCTCTACCTCCTCTACCTCCTCTACCTCCTATAACCCCTCTACCTCCTCTACCTCCTCTAACCCCTCTAACCCCTCTACCCCTCTAACCCCTCCTCTAACCTCCTCTACCTCCTCTAACCTCCCTCTAACCTCCTCTAACCCCTCTACTAACCCCTCTCTACCTAACCCCTCTAACCCCTCTACCTCCTCTACCTCCTCTAACCCCTCTAACCCCTCTAACCCCTCTAACACCTCTAACCCCTCTACCTCTTCTACCTCCTCTAAACCCTCTACCCCCTCTAACCCCTCTAACCCCTCTAACTCTCTACCTCCTCTAACCCCTCTACCTCCTCTAACCTCTCTACCTCCTCTACCTCCTCTAACCCCTCTACCCCCTCTACCTCCTCTACCTCCTCTAACCCCTCTACCTCCTCTAACCTCCTCTACCTCCTGTAACCCCTCTACCTCCTCTACCTCCTCTAACCCCTCTAACCCCTCCCCTCTACCTCTTCTAACCTCTACCTCCTCTAACCCCTCTACCTCCTCTAACCCCTCTAACTCTCTACCTCCTCTAACCCCTCTACCTCCTCTAACCTCTCCACCTCCTCTACCTCCTCTAACCCCTCTACCCCTCTAACCCCTCCTCTACCTCCTCTAACCCCTCTACCTCATCTACCTCCTCTACCTCCTCTACCTCCTCTAACCCCTCTACCTCCTCTACCTCCTCTAACCCCTCTAACCCCTCTACCTCCTCTAACCCCTCTAACCCCTCTAACCCCTCTAACCCCTCTACCTCCTCTACCTCCTCTAACACCTCTACCCCCTCTAACCCCTCTAACCCCTCCCTCTACCTCCTCTACCCCTCTAACCCCTCTACCTCCTCTACCTCCTCTAACCCCTCTACCCCCTCTACCTCCTCTACCTCCTCTAACCCCTCTAACCCCTCTAACCCCTCTACCTCCTCTACCTCCTCTAACCCCTCTACCTCCTCTAACCTCCTCTAACCCTAACCCCTCTACCTCCTCTAACCCCTCTACCTCCTCTAACCTCCTCTAAACCTCTACCCCTCTAACCCCTCTAACCTCCTCTAACCCCTCTACCTCCTCTAACCCCTCTAACCCTCTACCTCTCTACCTCTAACCCCCTCTACCTCCTCTACCTCCTCTAACCCCTCTACCTCCCTAACCCCTCTACCTCCTCTAACCCTCTAACCCCTCTAACCTCCTCTAACCCCTCTACCTCCTCTAACCCCTCTACCTCCTCCCCTACCTCCTCTACCTCCTCTAAACCCTCTAACCCCTCTAACCCCCTCTAACCCCTCTACCTCCTCTAACCCCTCTAACCCCTCTAACCCCTCTACCTCTCTACCTCCTCTAAACTCTAACCCCTCTAACCCCTCTACCTACCTCCTCTACCTCCTCTACCTCCTCTAAACCCCCTCTACCCCCTCTAACCCCTCTAACTCTAACCCCTCTAACCCCTCTAACCTCCTCTAACCCCTCTAACCCCTCTACCTCCTCTACCTCCTCTCTAACCCCTCTACCTCCTCTACCTCCTCTAACCCCTCTACCTCCTCTAACCCCTCTACCTCCTCTACCTCCTCTAACCCCTCTAACTCCTCTAACCCCTCTACCTCCTCCCCCTACCTCCTCTAACCCCTCTACCTCCTCTACCCCCTCTAACCTCCTCTACCTCCTCTAACCCCTCTACCTCCTCTAACCCCTCTACCCCTCTACCTCCTCTAACCCCTCTACCTCCTCTAACCCCTCTAACCCCTCTACCTCCTCTAACCCCTCTACCTCCTACCTCCTCTAACCCCTCTACCTCTACTCTAACCCCTCTACTACCTCCTCTACCTCCTCTACCTCCTCTAACCCCTCTACCTCCTCTACCTCCTCTAACCCCTCTACCTAACCTCTACCTCCTCTAACCCCTCTAACCCCTCTACCTCCTCTAACCCCTCTAACCTCCTCTAACCTCCTCTAACCCCTCTAACCTCTAACCCCTCTACCTCCTCTACCTCCTCTAACCCCTCTAACCCCTACCTCTAACCCCTCCCTCCTCCTCTAACTCCTCTAACCCCTCTACCCCCTCTACCTCCTCTACCTCCTCTAACCCCTCTACGTCCTCCTCTACCTCCTCTACCTCCTCTAACCCCTCTACCTCCTCTAACTCCTCTACCTCCTCTACCTCCTATAACCCCTCTACCTCCTCTACCTCCTCTAACCCCTCTAACCCCTCTACCTCCTCTACCTCCCTCCTCTAACCCCTCTACTCCTCTACCTCCTCTAACCCCTCTACCTCCTCTACCTCCTCTAACCCCTCTACCTCCTCTAACCCCTCTACCTCCTCTAACCCCTCTAACCCCTCTACCTCCTCCAACCCCTCTACCTCCTCTACCTCCTCTAACCCCTCTAACCCCTCAACCTCCTCTAACCCCTCTACCTCCTCTACCTCCTCTAACCCCTCTAACCCCTCTACCTCCTCTACCTCCTCTAACCCCTCTACGTCCTCTACCTCCCTCCTCTACCTCCTCTAACCCCTCTACCCCTCTACCTCCTCTACCTCCTCTAACCCCTCTACCTCCTCTACCTCCTCTAACCTCCTCTAACCCCTCTACCTCCTCTAACCCCTCTACCTCCTCTACCTCCTCTACCTCCTCTACCTCCTATAACCCCTCTACCTCCTCTACCTCCTCTAACCCCTCTAACCCCTCTACCTCCTCTACCTCCTCTAACCCCTCTACCTCCTCTACCTCCTCTAACCCCTCTACCTCCTCTACCTCCTCTAACCCCTCTACCTCCTCTAACCCCTCTACCTCCTCTAACCCCTCTAACCCCTCTACCTCCTCCAACTCCTCTACCTCCTCTACCTCCTCTAACCCCTCTAACCCCTCTAACCCCTCTACCTCTTCTACCTCCTCTAAACCCTCTACCCCCTCTAACCCCTCTAACCCCTCTATCTCTCTACCTCCTCTAACCCCTCTACCTCCTCTAACCTCTCTACCTCCTCTACCTCCTCTAACCCCTCGACCCCCTCTACCTCCTCTACCTCCTCTAACCCCTCTACCTCCTCTACCTCCTCTACCTCCTGTAACCCCTCTACCTCCTCTACCTCCTCTAACCCCTCTAACCCCTCTAACCCCTCTACCTCTTCTACCTCCTCTAAACCCTCTACCCCCTCTAACCCCTCTAACTCTCTACCTCCTCTAACCCCTCTACCTCCTCTAACCTCTCCACCTCCTCTACCTCCTCTAACCCCTCTACCCCCTCTACCGCCTCTACCTCCTCTAACCCCACTACCTCATCTACCTCCTCTACCTCCTCTACCTCTCTAACCCCTCTACCTCCTCTACCTCCTCTAACCCCTCTAACCCCTCTACCTCCTCTAACCCCTCTAACCCCTCTAAACCCTCTAACCCCTCTACCTCCTCTACCTCCTCTAAACCCTCTACCCCCTCTAACCCCTCTAACCCCTCTACCTCCTCTAACCCCTCTAACCCCTACCCTCTACCTCCTCTAACCCCTCTAACCTCCTCTACCTCCTCTAACCTACCTCTCTAACCCCTCTACCTCCTCTACCTCCTCTAACCCCTCTACCTCCTCTAACTCCCTCTACCTCCTCTAACCCCTCTACCTCCTCTAACCCCTCTACCTCCTCTACCTCCTCTAACCCCTCTACCCCCTAACCCCTCTAACCTCCTCTACCTCCTCTAACCCCTCTAACCCCTCTACCTCCTCTAACCCCTCTACCTCCTCTACCTCCTCTAACCCCTCTACCTCCTCTAACCCCTCTACCTCCTCTACCTCCTCTAACCCCTCTACCTCCTCTAACCCCTCTACCTCCTCTACCTCCTCTAACCCCTCTACCTCCTATAACCCCTCTACCTCCTCTACCTCCTCTAACCCCTCTACCTCTAACCCCTCTAACCCTCTAACCTAACCCCTCTACCTCCTCTAACCTCCAACCCCTCTACCTCTAACTACCTCCTCTAAACTCTCTAACCCCTCTAACCCCTCTAACTCTCTACCTCCTCCTACCTCCTCTAAACCCCTACCCTCTAACCCCTCTCTCTACCCCTCTAACCTCTCCTAACCCCTCTAACCTCCTCTACCTCCTCTAACCCCTCTACCACCTCCTCTACCTCCTCTAACCCTCTACCTCCTAACCCCTCTACCTCCTCTACCTCCTCTAACCCCTCTACCTCCTCTACCTCTACTCCTCTAACCCCTCTACCTCCTCTAACCCCCTCTACCTCCTCTACCTCCTCTAACCCCTCTACCTCCTCTACCTCCTCTACCTCCTCTACCTCCTCCCTAACCCCTCTAACCTCTACCTCCTCTAACCCCTCCTCTAACCCCTCTACCTCCTCTACCTCCTCTAACCCCTCTACCTCCTCTACCTCCTCTAACCCCTCTAACCTCCTCTCCTCTACCTCCTCTAACCTCCTCTAACCCCTCTACCTCCTCTACCTCCTCTAACCCCTCCCCTCTACCTCCTCTAACCCCTCTACCTCCTCTACCTACCTCTAACCCCTCTAACCTCCTCTACCTCCTCTAACCCCTCTAACCCTAACCTCCTCTACCTCCTCTAACCCCTCTACCTCCTCTAACCCCTCTACCTCCTCTAACCCCTCTACCTCTAACCCCTCTACCTCCTCCTAACCCCTCTACCTCCTCTACCTCCTCTAACCCCTCTAACCCCTCTAACCCCTCTACCTCTTCTACCTCCTCTAAACCCTCTACCCCCTCTAACCCCTCCCCTCTATCTCTCTACCTCCTCTAACCCCTCTACCTCCTCTAACCCCTCTACCTCCTCTCCTCCTCTAACCCTCTCTACCTCCTCTACCTCCTCTAACCCCTCTACCTCCTCTACCTCCTCTACCTCCTGTAACCCCTCTACCCCTCTACCTCCTCTAACCCCTCTAACCCCTCTAACCCCTCTACCCCCTAACCCCTCTACCTCTTCTAAACTCCTCTAACCCCCTCTACCCTCTACCCCTCTCTAACCCCTCTAACTCTCTACCTCCTCTAACCCCTCTACCTCCTCTAACCCCTCTACCTCCTCTACCTCCTCTAACCCCTCTAACCCCTCTACCTCCTCTAACCCCTCTAACCCCTCTACCTCCTCCTCTAACCCCTCTACCTCCTCTACCTCCTCTAACCCCTCTAAACCCTCTACCTCCTCTAACCCCTCTAACCCTCTAACCCCTCTAACCCCTCTACCTCTCTACCTCCTCTAACCCCTCTACCCCTCTAACCTCCTCTAACCCCTCTACCTCCTCTACCCCTCTAACCTCCTCTAACCCCTCTAACTCCTCTACCTCTAACCTCCTCTAACCCCTCTACCTCCCTAACCCCTCTAACCCCCTCCTCTACCTCCTCTAACCTCTACCCCTCTACCTCCTCTAACCCCTCTAACCCCTCTACCTCCTCTAACCCCTCTACCTCTACCTCTAACCCCTCTACCTTCTACCTCCTCTACTCCTCTAACCCCTCTACCTCCTCTACCTCCTCTAACCCCTCTACCTCCTCTACCTAACCCCTCTAACCCCTCCTCTCTACCTCCTCTAACCCCTCTACCTCCTCTACCTCCTCTAACCCCTCTACCTCCTCTAACCCCTCTACCTCCTCTACCTCCTCTACCTCCTCTAACCCCTAAATCCCTCTACCCCCTAACCCTCCTAACCCCTCTACCTCCTCTACCTCCTCTTCTACCTCTCTACCTCCTCTACCCTCTACCCCCCTCTAACCCCTCTAACCCCTCTACCTCTAACCCCTCTAACCCCTCTAACCCTCCTCTACCTCCTCTAACCTCCTCTAACCCCTCTAACCCCTCTACCTCTCTAACCCCTCTCTACCTCCTCCTCTAACCCCTCTACCCTCTACCTCCTCTAACCCCTCTAACCCCTCTACCTCTTCTACCTCCTCTAAACCCTAACCCCTCTAACCCCTCTACCCTCTACCTCCTCTAACCCCTCTACCTCCTCTAACCCCTCTACCTCCTCTAACCCCTCTACCTCCTCTACCTCCTCTAACCCCTCTAACCCCTCTAACCTCCTCTAACCCCTCTAACCCCTCTACCTCCTCTACCTCCTCTAACCCTCTACCCCTCTACCTCCTCTACCTCCTCTAACCCCTCTAACCCCTCTACCCCTCTAACCCCTCTACCTCCTCTACCTCCTCTAACCCCTCTAACCTCTAACCCCTCCTAACCTCCTCTAACCCCTCTACCTCTAACTCCCTCTACCTCCTCTAACCCCCTCTACTCCTCTAACCCCTCTAACCCCCTCTAACCCTCCTACCTCTAACTCCTCTACCTCCTAACCCCCTCCTCCTCTAACCTCCTCTAACTCCTCTACCTCCTCTAACCCCTCTAACCCCTCTAACCTCCTCCTCTAACCCCTCTAACCCCTCTAACCTCCTCTACCTCCTCTACACTCTCTAACCCCCTCTACCCCTCCTCCTAACCTCCTCTAACCCCTCTACCTCCCTCTCCTAACCTCCTCTAACCCCTCTACCTCCTCTCCTAACCTCCTCTAACCCTCTCTAACCCCTCTACCTCCTCTAACCCCTCTAACCCCTCTACCTCCTCTAACCCCCTCTACCTCCCCTCTACCTCCTCTAACCCCTCTACCTCCTCTAACTCCTCTACCTCCTCTAACCCCTCTACCTCCTCTAACTCCTCTAACCTCCTCTCTACCTCCTCTAACCCCTCTACCCCTAACCCCTCTAACCCTCTACCTCCTCTACCTCCTCTAACCCCCTCTAACCCCTCTACCTCCTCTACCTCCTCTCTAACCCCTCTAACCCCTCTACCTCTCTACCTCCTCTAACCCCTCTACCTCCTCCTCTAACCCCTCTAACCTCCTCTACCTCCTCTAACCCCTCTACTCCTCTACCTCCTAACTAACCCCTCTACCTCCTCCCCTACCTCCTCTAACCCTCTACCTCCTCTACCTCCTCTAACCCCTCTACCTCCTCTCCCTCTAACCCCTCTACCCCTCTAACCCTCTAACCTCCTCCTCTAACCCCTCTACCTCCTCTAACCCCTCTACCTCCTCTAACCCCTCTACCTCCTCTACCTCCTCTAAACCTCTCTAACCTAACCCTCTACCTCCTCTACCTCTAACCCCTCTAACTCCCCCCTCTACCTCCTCTACCTCCTCTAACCCCTCTAACCCCTCTACCTCCTCTAACCCCTCTAACCTCCTCTACCTCCTCTAACCCCTCTACCTCCTCTACCTCCTCTAACCCCTCTACCTCCTCTACCCCTCTACCCCTCTAACCCCTCTAACCTCCTCTAACCCCTCTACCTCCTCCTCTAACCCCTCTACCTCTACCTCCTCTACCTCCTCTAACCCCTCTACCTCCTCTACCTCCTCTAACCCCTCTAACCCCTCTACCTCCTCTAACCCCTACCTCTAACCTCCTCTAACCCTCTACCCCCTCTAACCCCTCTAACCCCTCTACCTCCCTCCTCTAACCCCTCTACCTCCTCTAACCCTCTACCTCCTCTACCTCCTCTAACCCTCTAACCCCTCTACCTCCTCTACCTCCTCTAACCCCTCTAACCTCCTCTACCTCCTCTAACCCCCTCTACCTCTCCTCCTCTACCTCCTCCCCCTACCTCCTCTAACCCCTCTACCTCCTCTACCTCCTCTCTCCTCTACCTCCCTCTAAACCCTCCCTCCCCTCTAACCTCCTCTAACCCCTCTACCTCCTCTAACCCTCTACCTCCTCTACCTCCTACCTAACCCTCTACCTCCTCTACCTCCTCTAACCCCTCTACCTCCCTCTAACCCCTACCTCCTCTAACCCCTCTACCTCCTACCTCCTCTAACCCCTCTACCTCCTCTACCTCCTCTAACCCCTCTACCTCCTCTAACCCCTCTACCTCCTCTAACCCCTCTAACCCCTCTACCTCCTCTACAACCTCTACCTCCTCTAAACCCCTCTAACCCCTCTAACCCCTCTACCTCTTCTACCTCCTCTAAACCCTCTACCCCCTCTAACCCCTCTAACCCCTCTATCTCTCTACCTCCTCTAACCCCTCTACCTCCTCTAACCTCTCTACCTCCTCTACCTCCTCTAACCCTCGACCCCCTCTACCTCCTCTACCTCCTCTAACCCCTCTACCTCCTCTACCTCCTCTACCTCCTGTAACCCCTCTACCTCCTCTACCTCCTCTAACCCCTCTAACCCCTCTAACCCCTCTACCTCTTCTACCTCCTCTAAACCCTCTACCCCCTCTAACCCCTCTAACTCTCTACCTCCTCTAACCCCTCTACCTCCTCTAACCTCTCCACCTCCTCTACCTCCTCTAACCCCTCTACCCCTCTACCGCCTCTACCTCCTCTAACCCCACTACCTCATCTACCTCCTCTACCTCCTCTACCTCCTCTAACCCCTCTACCTCCTCTACCTCCTCTAACCCCTCTAACCCCTCTACCTCCCTCTCTAACCCCTCTAACCCCTCTAAACCCTCTAACCCCTCTACCTCCTCTACCTCCTCTAAACCCTCTACCCCTCTAACCCCTCTAACCCCTCTACCTCCTCTAACCCCTCTAACCCCTCTACCTCCTCTACCTCCTCTAACACCTCTACCCCCTCTACCTCCTCTACCTCCTCTAACCCCTCTACCTCCTCTAACCCCTCTACCTCCTCTACCTCCTCTAACCCCTCTACCTCCTCTAACCCCTCTACCTCCTCTAACCCCTCTACCTCCTCTAACACCTCTACCTCCTCTACCTCCTCTAAACCCTCTACCCCTCTAACCCCTCTAACCCCTCTAACCCCTCTACCTCCTCTAACCCCTCTACCTCCTCTACCTCCTCTACCCCTCTACCCCTCTACCTCCTCTACCTCCTCTAACCCCTCTACCTCCTCTAACCCCTCTACCTCCTCTACCTCCTCTAACCCTCTAACCTCCTCTAACCCCTCTACCTCCTCTACCTCCTCTAACCCCTCTACCTCCTCTAACCCCTCTACCTCCTCTACCTCCTCTAAACCCTCTACCCCTCTAACCCCTCTAACCCCTCTACCTCCTCTAACCCCTCTAACCCCTCTACCTCCTCTAACCTCCTCTAAACTCTCTAACCCCTCTAACCCCTCTAACTCTCCTCTAACCTCCTCTACCTCCTCTAAACCCCTCTACCTCCTCTAACCCCTCTAACCCCTCTAACCCCTCTAACCCCTCTACCTCCTCTACCTCCTCTAACCCCTCTACCTCCCTAACCCTCTACCCCCTCTACCTCCTCTACCTCCTCTAACCCCTCTACCTCCTCTACCTCCTCTACCTCCTCTACCTCCTCTAACCCCTCTACCTCCTCTAACCCCTCTACCTCCTCTAACCCCCTCTACCTCCTCTAACCCCTCTCTCTACCTCATCTAACCCCTCTAACCCCTCTACCTCCTCTACCTCCTCTACCTCCTCTAACCCCTCTACCTCCTCTAACCCCTCTACCTCCTCTAACCCCTCTAACCCCTCTACCTCCTCCAACCCCTCTACCTCCTCTACCTCCTCTAACCCCTCTACGTCCTCTACCTCCTCTACCTCCTCTAACCCCTCTACCTCCTCTACCTCCTCTACCTCCTCTAACCCCCCTCTAACCTCCTCTAACCTCCTCCTCTACCTCCTCTAACCCCCTCTACCTCCTCTACCTCCTCTAACCCCTCTAACCTCCTCTACCTCCTCTACCTCCTCTAACCCCTCTACCTCCTCTACCTCCTCTAACCCCTCTACCTCCTCTACCCCTCTACCTCCTCTAAACCCCTACCCCTCTAACCCCTCTACCTCCTCCTCCTCTAACCCCTCTACCCCTCTACCTCCTCTAACCTCCTCTACCTCCTCTAAACCCTCTACCTCCTCTAACCCCTCTAACCTCTAACTCTCTACCTCCTCTAACCCCTCTACCTCCTCTAACCCCTACCTCCTCTACCTCCTCTAACCCCTCTACCTCCTCTACCTCCTCTAACCCCTCTAACCCCTCTACCTCCTCTACCCCTCTACCTCCTCTAACCCCTCTAACCCCTCTACCTCCTCTAACCCCTCTAACCCCTCTACCTCCTCTACCTCCTCTAAACCTCTACCTCCCTCTACCTCCTCTAACCCCTCTAACCCCTCTAACCTCCTCTAACCCCTCTAACCTCCTCTACCTCCTCTAACCCCTCTACCCCCTCTAACCTCCCTACCTCCTCTAACCCCTCTACCCCTCTACCCCTCTACCTCCTCTAACCTCCTCCTAACCCCTCTACCTCCTCTACCTCCTCTAACCCCTCTACCTCCTCTAACCCCTCTAACCCCTCTAACCCCCTCTACTCTCCTAACCTCCTCTCTACCTCCTCTAACCCCTCTACCCCTCTACCTCTAACCCCTACCTCTACTCTAACCCCTCTACCTCCTCTACCTCCTCTAACCCCTCTACCTCCTCTAACCTCCTCTACCTCCTCTAACCCCTCTACCTCCTCTAACCCCTCTAACCCTCTAACCCTCTCTACCTCCTCTACCTCCTCTAACCCCTCTACCTCCTCTAACCCTCTAACCTCCCTAACCTCTAACTCTAACCCCTCTAACCCCTCTACCTCCTCTACCTCCTCCCCTAACCCCTCTACCTCCTCTCCTAACCCCTCTACCTCCTCTACTCCTCTACCCCTCTACCTCTCTACCTCCTCTAACCCTCTAACCTCTAACTCTAACCCCTCTACCTCCTCTACCTCCCCTCTAACCCCTCTACCTCCTCTAACCTCCTCCTAACCCCTCTAACCCCTCTACCCCTCTACCGCCTCTACCTCTAACCCCTCTACCTCCTCTAACCTCCTCTACCTCCTCCTCTAACCCCTCCCTCTAACCTCCTCTAACCCCCTCTAACCCCTCTACCTCCTCTACCTCCTCTAACCCCTCTCTAACCCTCTACCTCTAACCTCCTCTACCTCCTCTACCTCCTCTAACCCCTCTACCCCCTCTAACCCCTCTACCCCTCTACCTCCTCTAACCCCTCTACCCCTCTACCTCCTCTACCTCCTCTAACCCTCTACCCCCTCTACCTCCTCTAACCCCTCTAACCCCTCTACCTCCTCTAACCCCTCTACCTCCTCTACCTCCTCCCTCTACCTCTAACCCCTCTACCTCCTCTAACTCCTCTACCCTCCCCCTCTACCTCCTCTACCTCCTCTAACCCTCTCTCCTCTACCTCCCTACCTCTCTACCTCCTCTAACCCCTCTACCTCTACTCTACCTCCTCTAACCCCCTCTACTCCTCTAACCCCTCTAACCCCTCTACCTCCTCCACTAGGCTACCTCTACTCCTCTAACCTCCTCTACCTCCTCTAACCTCTAACCTCTAACCCCTCTACCTCTACTACCTCCTCTAAACCCTCTACCTCCTCTAACCCCTCTACCTCCTCTAACCCCTCTAACCCCTCTACCTAACCCCTCTACCTCCTCTACCTCCTCTAACCCCTCTAAACCCTCTACCTCCTCTAACCCCTCTACCTCCTCTACCTCCTCTAACCCCTCTACCCCCTCTACCTCCTCTACCTCCTCCCCCTAACCCCTCTAACGTCCTCTCTACCTCTTCTACCTCCTCTAACCCCTCTACCTCCTCTACCTCTACTCTCTACCACCTCTACCTCCTATAACCCCTCTACCTCCTCTACCTCCTCTAACCCCTCTAACCCCTCTACCTCCTCTACCTCCTCTAACCCCTCTACCTCCTCTACCTCCTCTAACCCCTCTACCTCCTCTACCTCCTCTAACCCCTCTACCTCCTCTAACCCCTCTACCTCCTCTAACCCCTCTAACCCCTCTACCTCCTCCAACCCCTCTACCTCCTCTACCTCCTCTAACCCCTCTAACCCCTCAACCTCCTCTAACCCCTCTACCTCCTCTACCTCCTCTAACCCCTCTAACCCCTCTACCTCCTCTACCTCCTCCTAACCCCTCTCTACCTCCTCTACCTCCTCTCTACCTCCTCTACCTCCTCTAACCCCTCTACCTCCTCCCCTCTACCTCCTCTACCTCCTGTAACCCCTCTACCTCCTCTACCTCCTCTAACCCCTCTAACCCCTCTACCTCCTCTAACCCCTCTACCTCCTCTCCCTCCTCTACCTCCTCTACCTCCTATAACCCCTCTACCTCCCCCTCTACCTCCTCTAACCCCTCTAACCCCTCTACCTCCTCTACCTCCTCTAACCCCTCTACCTCCTCTACCTCCTCTAACCCCTCTACCTCCTCTACCTCCTCTAACCCCTCTACCCCCTCTAACCCCTCTACCTCCTCTAACCCCTCTAACCCCTCTACCTCCTCCAACCCCTCTACCTCCTCTACCTCCTCTAACCCCTCTAACCCCTCTAACCCCTCTACCTCTTCTACCTCCTCTAAACCCTCTACCCCCTCTAACCCCTCTAACCCCTCTATCTCTCTACCTCCTCTAACCCCTCTACCTCCTCTAACCTCTCTACCTCCTCTACCTCCTCTAACCCCTCGACCCCCTCTACCTCCTCTACCTCCTCTAACCCCTCTACCTCCTCTACCTCCTCTACCTCCTGTAACCCCTCTACCTCCTCTACCTCCTCTAACCCCTCTAACCCCTCTAACCCCTCTACCCCTCTTCTACCTCCTCTAAACCCCTCCTACCCCTCTAACCCCTCTAACTCTCTACCTCCTCTAACCCCTCTACCTCCTCCTAACCTCTCCACCTCCTCTACCTCCTCTAACCCCTCTACCCCCTCTAACCGCCTCTATCCTCCTCTAACCCCACTACCTCATCTACCTCCTCTACCTCCCTCTACCTCCTCTAACCCCTCTACCTCCTCTAACCTCTCTAACCCCTCTACCTCTACCTCCTCTAACCCCTCTAACCCCTCTAAACCCTCTAACCCCTCTACCTCCTCTACCTCTACCTCCTCTAAACCCTCTACCCCCTCTAACCCCTCTAACCCCTCTACCTCCTCTAACCCCTCTACCTCCTCTACCTCCTCTAACCTCCTCTAACCCCTCTAACCCCTCTACCTCCTCTACCTCCTCCTCCTAACCCTCCTACCTCCTCTAACCCCTCTAACCCCTCTAACCCTCTAACTCCTCTAACCCCTCTACCTCCTCTAAACACCCTCTCTACCTCCTCCCTAACCCCTCTACCTCCTCTAACCCACTCTACCCCTCTACCTCCTCTAACCTCCTCTAACCCCCCTCTACCTCTCTAACCCTCCTGCTCTAACCCCTCTAACCCCTCTAAACTCCTGTAACCCCCTCTACCTCTAACTCTAACCCCTCTAACCCCTCTACCTCCTCTACCTTCTCTACCCTACCTCTACCTCCTCTACCCCTCTAACCCCTCTACCTCCTCTAACCCCCTCTACCTCCTCTAACCTCCTCTAACCCCTCTACCTCCTCTAACCCCTCTACCTCCTCTCTACCTCCTCTAACCCCTCTACCTCCTCTATCTAACTCCCTCTACCTCCTCTACCTCCTCTAACCTCAACCCTCTACCTCCTCTACCTCCTCTAACCCCTCTAACCCCCTCTACCTCCTCTACCTCCTCTAACCCCTCCAACCCCTCTACCTCCTCTACCTCCTCTAAACCCTCTACCCCCTCTAACCCCTCTAACTCTCTACCTCCCCTCTAACCCCTCTACCTCCTCTAACCCCTCCTAACCCTCTACCCCTCTACCTCCTCTAACCTCCTCTACCTCCTCTCTACCTCCTCTACCTCCTCTAACCCCTCTAACCCCTCCTCTAACCCTCCTCTAACCCCTCTACCTCCTCTAAACCTCCTCTAACCCCTCTACCCCCTCTACCTCCCTCTACCTCCTCCTAACCCTCTAACCCCTCTACCTCTCCTCTAACCCTCTACCCCTCTACCTCCTCTAACCTCCCTCCTCTAACCCCCTCCTCCCTCTACCTCCTCTAACCCCTCTACCTCCTCTAACCCCTCTACCTCCTCTAACCCCTCTACCTCCTCTAACCTCCTCCTCTAACCCCCTCCCTAACCCCTCTACCTCCTCTAACCCCCTCTACCTCCCTCTAACCCCCCTCTACCTCCTCTACCCCTCTAACTCTACCTCCCTCTAACCCCTCTACCTCCCTCTAACCTCCTCTACCTCCTCTAACCCCTCTACCCCCTCTACCTCCCTCTACCTCCTCTAACCCCTCTACCTCCTCTCTACCTCCCCCTCTACCTCCTCCTACCTCCCTCTAACCCCTCTAACCCCCTCCAACCCCTACCTCCTCTACCTCTCTACCTCCTCTAACCCTCTACCTCCTCTAACCCCTCTACCTCCCTCCTCTAACCCCTCTACCTCCTCTAACCCCTCTACCTCCTCTACCTCCTAACCCTACCCCCTCTACCTCCTCTACCTCCTCTAACCCTAACCCCTCTACCTCCTCCCCCTCTACCCCTCTACCTCCTAACCCCTCTAACCCCTCTACCTCCTCTAACCCCTCTCCCCTACCTCCTCTAACCTCCTCTAACCCCTCTACCTCCTCTAACCTCCTCTAACCCCTCTAACCCCTCTACCTCTCTACCTCCTCTACCTCTAACCCCTCTACCTCCTCTACCTCCTCTAACCTCTCCCCTCTACCTCCTCTACCTCTCCTAACCCCTCTAACCCCCTCTACCTCCTCTACCCTCCCCTCTACCTCCTCTACCTCCTCTACCTCCTAACCCCTACCTCCCTCTTACCTCCTCTAACCCTCTACCTCCTCTACCTCCTCTACCTCCTCTAACCCCTCTACCTCCTCTACCT
>NW_025750316.1:15000-17500 GCF_021184085.1 Oncorhynchus gorbuscha | reverse complement strand
TGTAGTAGTCAGGGTCTAGTATAACAACATCTAGGTGTAGTAGTCAGGGTCTAGTATAACAACATCTAGGTGTAGTAGTCAGGGTCTAGTATAATAACATCTAGGTGTAGTAGTCAGGGTCTAGTATATTAACATCTAGGTGAAGTAGTCAGGGTCTAGTATAATAACATCTAGGTGTAGTAGTCAGGGTCTAGGATAATAACATCTAGGTGTAGTAGTCAGGGTCTAGTATAACAACATCTAGGTGTAGTAGTCAGGGTCTAGTATAATAACATCTAGGTGTAGTAGTCAGGGTCTAGTATAACAACATCTAGGTGTAGTAGTCAGGGTCTAGTATAATAACATCTAGGTGTAGTAGTCAGGGTCTAGTATAATAACATCTAGGTGAAGTAGTCAGGGTCTAGTATAATAACATCTAGGTGTAGTAGTCAGGGTCTAGTATATTAACATCTAGGTGTAGTAGTCAGGGTCTAGTATAATAACATCTAGGTGTAGTAGTCAGGGTCTAGTATAATAACATCTAGGTGTAGTAGTCAGGGTCTAGTATAATAACATCTAGGTGTAGTAGTCAGGGTCTAGTATAACAACATCTAGGTGTAGTAGTCAGGGTCTAGTATATTAACATCTAGGTGTGGTAGTCAGGGTCTAGTATAATAACATCTAGGTGTAGTAGTCAGGGTCTAGTATATTAACATCTAGGTGTAGTAGTCAGGGTCTAGTATATTAACATCTAGGTGTAGTTTGAAGTCAGGGTCTAGTATAATAACATCTAGGTGTAGTAGTCAGGGTCTAGTATAATAACATCTAGGTGTAGTAGTCAGGGTCTAGTATAACAACATCTAGGTGTAGTAGTCAGGGTCTAGTATAATAACATCTAGGTGTAGTAGTCAGGGTCTAGTATAATAACATCTAGGTGTAGTAGTCAGGGTCTAGTATAACAACATCTAGGTGTAGTAGTCAGGGTCTAGTATAATAACATCTAGGTCTAGTTTTAATATTTATTCTCTAGTTCTACTGTGTCTGTGCTCCCTGCCTGCACTCAACGCGCGCGCACACACACACACACACACACACACACACACACACACACACACACACACACACACACACACACACACACACACACACACACACACACACACACACACACACACACACACACACACACACACACACACACACACACACACACACACACACACACACAGGCACAAGGTGAATCTGGCATTCTGTCAGAACAGGTGTCTGCAGCACCTGCCGTCTGTCAGTCTTGAATATTCTCTCTGATTCCGGAATACGTTAGAATTCGACCTGAAACACCTCCACAGCTGCTGGGGGTCGGCGGGAGGGAGAGAGGGAGAGGATGAGGGACAGAGAGACGGAGGGAGAGAGGGAGAGGATGAGGGACAGAGAGACGGAAGGAGAGAGGGAGAGGATGAGGGACAGAGAGATGGAAGGAGAGAGGGAGAGGATGAGGGACAGAGAGACAGAAGGAGAGAGGGAGAGGATGAGGGACAGAGAGACGGAAGGAGGGAGAGGATGAGGGACAGAGAGACGGAAGGAGAGAGGGAGAGGATGAGGGACAGAGAGACGGAAGGAGAGAGGGAGAGGATGAGGGACAGAGAGACGGAAGGAGAGAGGGAGAGGATGAGGGACAGAGAGACGGAAGGAGGGAGAGGATGAGGGACAGAGAGACGGAAGGAGAGAGGGAGAGGATGAGGGACAGAGAGACGGAAGGAGAGAGGGAGAGGATGAGGGACAGAGAGACGGAAGGAGAGAGGGAGAGGATGAGGGACAGAGAGACAGAAGGAGAGAGGGAGAGGATGAGGGACAGAGAGACGGAAGGAGGGAGAGGATGAGGGACAGACAGACGGAAGGAGAGAGGGAGAGGATGAGGGACAGAGAGACGGAAGGAGAGAGGGAGAGGATGAGGGACAGAGAGACGGAAGGAGAGAGGGAGAGGATGAGGGACAGAGAGACGGAAGGAGGGAGAGGATGAGGGACAGAGAGATGGAAGGAGAGAGGTAAAGAGAGAGTGAAAGAGGGAGAGGGAGAGGGAGAGAGAGAAGGACACAGGTTTAGGCTTTATCTTATTGAGCCAACACAGTCTTAGGCTTTTGCTTATTGAGCTAACACAGTTTTAGGGAGCTAACACAGTCTTAGGCTATAACTCATTGAGCTAACACAGTCTTAGGCTTTATCTTATTGAGCTAACACAGTCTTATTGAGCTAACACAGTCTTAGGGAGCTAACACAGTCTTAGGCTATAACTCATTGAGCTAACACGGTCTTAGGCTTTATCTTATTGAGCTAACATAGTCTTAGGCTATAGCGTATTGAGCTAATACAGTCTTAGGCTTTAGCGTATTGAGCTAACACAGTTTTAGGCTTTAGCGTATTGAGCTAACACAGTCTTAGGCTTTAGCATATTGAGCTAACACAGTCTTAGGCTTTATCTTATTGAGCTAACACAGTCTTAGGCTATAGCGTATTGAGCTAA
>NW_025750316.1:0-10000 GCF_021184085.1 Oncorhynchus gorbuscha | reverse complement strand
GGCCTGGTGCTTGGAGGAGGCACCGGATGGACCAGGCTGGGGAGACCTACAGGAGGCCTGGTGCTTGGAGGAGGGACAGGCTGGGGAGACCTACAGGAGGCCTGGACCATGGACCAGGGGGGAGACCTACAGGAGGCCTGGTGCTTGGAGGAGGCACCGGATGGACCAGGCTGGGGAGACCTACAGGAGGCCTGGTGCTTGGAGGAGGCACCGGATGGACCAGGCTGGGGAGACCTACAGGAGGCCTGGTGCTTGGAGGAGGCACCGGATGGACCAGGCTGGGGAGACCTACAGGAGGCCTGGTGCTTGGAGGAGGCACCGGATGGACCTGGCTGGGGAGACCTACAGGAGGCCTGGTGCTTGGAGGAGGCAAAGGACCCACCAGGCTGGGGTGACCTACAGGAGGCCTGGTGCTTGGAAGAGGCACCGGATGGACCTGGCTGGGGAGACCTACAGGAGGCCTGGTGCTTGGAGGAGGCACCGGATGGACCAGGCTGGGGAGACCTACAGGAGGCCTGGTGCTTGGAGGAGGCAAAGGACCCACCAGGCTGGGGAGACCTACAGGAGGCCTGGTGCTTGGAGGAGGCAAAGGACCCACCAGGCTGGGGAGACCTACAGGAGGCCTGGTGCTTGGAGGAGGCACCGGATGGACCTGGCTGGGGAAACCTACAGGAGGCTTGGTGCTTGGAGGAGGCACCGGATGGACCAGGCTGGAGAGACCTACAAGAGGCCTGGTGCTTGGAGGAGGCACCGGATGGACCAGGCTGGGGAGACCTACAGGAGGCCTGGTGCTTGGAGGAGGCACCGGATGGACCAGGCTGGGGAGACCTACAGGAGGCCTGGTGCTTGGAGGAGGCACCGGATGGACTGGGCTGTGGAGGAGTGCAGCCAGCCAGCACTGCGCTTCTTCCGGGTCTCCAACCTGACTCTGCCACACTCCCCGTGTCTGTAGCGCTGCCGTGCTTCCTCCTCATATCGCCGCCGCTCAGCTTCCGTTGCCTCCAGCTCTGCCATGGGGCGGCGATATTCCCCAGCCTGTGCCCAGGGTCCCTTTCCGTCCAAAATCTCCTCCCATGTCCAGGAGTCCAGAACCCTCTGTTCCGGGTTACCATTCTGCTTGGTCCGGTTGTGGTGGGTGATTCTGTATCGCGATTCGTCCTCCTCTGACGAGGAGTATGAGAGGACCAATGTGCAGCGTGGTAAATGTTCGTCATATTTAATGAAAGGTCACTAAACATGAAAATATAAAATGAAAGACAGAAACGAAGAATGAAACAGTTCTGTCTGGTGATGGCACAGAGACATTATTTACCAATCGCCCACAACCAACATGGGGAAAACAGGCTACCTAAGTATGATTCTCAATCAGAGACAACGATAGACAGCCGCCTCTGATTGAGAACCATACCAGGCCAAACACATAAACACAACATAGAAAAAAAGAACATAGACTACCCACACCAACTCACGCCCCGACCAAACTAACACACATACATAATAAATGAACTAAGGTCAGAACGTGACAAGCTGGTCCTGGGGCTCTGTTCACCAACCAAGAATTCACAAATTGGGACAAACACCAAAATGAGACTCTATTTATCTGTTTACAATGTAAAAGACCAAATAATGCAGAGAAGAATTAGGCTAATTATTAAAATCCTGAAAAGAGACGTTTCTACAACCACCTAAAAGGAAGCGATTCCCAAACTTTCCATAACAAAGCCATCACCTACAGAGAGATGAACCTGGAGAAGAGTCCCCTAAGCAAGCTGGTCCTGGGGCTCTGTTCACAAACACACCCTACAGAGCCCCAGAACAGCAGCACAATTAGACCCAACCAAATCATGAGAAAACAAAAAGATAATTATTTGACATTGGGAAGAATGAACAAAAAAACAGAGCAAACTAGAATGCTATTTGGCCCTAAACAGAGAGTACACAGCGGCAGAATACCTGACCACTGTGACTGACCCAAAATTAAGGAAAGCTTTGACTATGTACAGACTCAGTGAGCATAGCCTTGCTATTGAGAAAGGCCGCCGTAGGCAGACATGGCTCTCAAGAGAAGACAGGCTATGTGCTCACTGCCCACAAAATGAGGTGGAAACTGAGCTGCACTTCCTAACCTCCTGCCCAATGTACGACCATATTAGAGAGACATATTTCCCTCAGATTACACAGATCCACAAAGAATTAGAAAACAAACACAATATTGATAAACTCCCATATCTACTGGGTGAAATTCCACAGTGTTCCATCACAGCAGCAAGATGTGTGACCTGTTGCCACAAGAAAAGGGCAACCAGTGAAGAACAAACACCATTGTAAATACAACCCATATTTATGCTTATTTATTTTCCCTTGTGTTCTTTAACTATTTGTACATTGTTAAAACACTGTACACGAGAAAATGGCAACTGACCGATGTGAAACGGCTAGTTAGCGGCTAGTTAGCGGTGGTGCTGATATAACGGATGTGAAACGGCTAGTTAGCGGCTAGTTAGCGGTGGTGCTGATATAACGGATGTGAAACGGCTAACTAGTTAGCGGCTAGTTAGCGGTGGTGCTGATATAACGGATGTGAAACGGCTAACTAGTTAGCGGCTAGTTAGCGGTGGTGCTAATAGCTAATAGCATTTTCAATCGGTGACGTCACTCGCTCTTGAGACCTTGAAGTAGTTGTTTCTCCCTGTGCTCTGCAAAGGGCCGTGGATTTTTTTTGTGGAGCGATGGGTAACGATGCTTCGAGGGTGGCTGTTGTCGATGTGTGCAGAGGGTCCCTGGTTCGAGCCCCAGGTAGGGGGGGGGGCGAGGAGAGAGACGGGAAACTCTATTGGCTATACTGTTACAGGAGATTTACATAATTAATTTTATATTTAATGTATTATTTATATATTTATCTGTTTATTTATCTTCTATTAATCTTCCCGTTCATTCTTCGACTACACGTTGTTACAACACTGAACATACATAATAATATAAACACTGTAAATGTCTATATTCCGTTGGAACGTTTGTGTGTGTTATGTTTACTAAGGTTTCCATTGTTTATTTCCCTTTTGTTTATTGTCTGTTTCCCCATGCCAATAAAGACCTTTGAGAGAGAGAGAGAGAGAGAGAGAGAGAGAGAGAGAGAGAGAGAGAGAGAGAGGAGAGAGAGAGACAGAGAGAGAGAGACAGAGAGAGAGAGACAGAGAGAGAGAGACAGAGAGAGAGAGAGAGAGAGAGAGAGAAACAGAGAGAGAGACAGAGAGAGAGAGAGAGAGAGAGAGAGAGAGAGAGAGAGAGACAGAGAGAGAGAGAGACAGAGAGAGAGAGAGAGAGACAGAGAGAGAGAGAGAGAGACAGAGAAACAGAGAGAGAGAAACAGAGAGAGAGAGAGAGAGAGAGAGAAACAGAGAGAGAGACAGAGAAACAGAGAGAGAGAAACAGAGAGAGAGACAGAGAAACAGAGAGAGAGACAGAGAAACAGAGAGAGAGACAGAGAAACAGAGAGAGAGAGAGAGAGAGAGAGAGGTGAGCCTTGCATGTTAAAATGTCACGGGGTAAAATAACAGTGTTTCTGCATGTAGTGTTGAAATATTAACACCATAGTAGGTTATTCATCAAATAAAACCAACTGCACTCTAAACTTCAGCACGCTAGTGGGCCTCCCCTGGGCGCGGTACTCTCTCTCTCTCCAGGCTTCATTAGTTAGTCTCTAGACCCTCCTACCTGTGTGTTCTTCATTAGCTAGTCTCTAGACCCTCCTACCTGTGTGTTCTTCAGGAGCTAGTCTCTAGACCCTCCTACCTGTGTGTTAGGACTGTGTGTTCTTCATTAGCTAGTCTCTAGACCCTCCTACCTGTGTGTTCTTCATTAGCTAGTCTCTAGACCCTCCTACCTGTGTGTTCTTCATTAGCTAGTCTCTAGACCCTCCTACCTGTGTGTTCTTCATTAGCTAGTCTCCTGTGTGTTCTTCATTAGACCCTCCTACCTGTGTGTTCTTCAGAGCTAGTCTCTAGACCCTCCTACCTGTGTGTTAGGACTGTGTGTTCTTCATTAGCTAGTCTCTAGACCCTCCTATCTGTGTGTTCTTCATTAGCTAGTCTCTAGACCCTCCTACCTGTGTGTTTCTTAGCATTAGACTACCTGTGTGTTCTCATTAGTCTCTAGACCCTCCTACCTGTGTGTTAGCTGTGTGTTCTTCAGTTAGCTCTCTTAGACCCTCCTACCTGTGTGTTAGGACTGTGTGTTCTTCATTAGCTAGTCTCTAGACCCTCCTACCTGACTTCATTAGCTAGTCTCTACCTGTGTGTTCTTCATTAGCTAGTCTCTAGACCCTCCTACCTGTGTGTTCTTCATTAGCTAGTCTCTAGACCCTCCTACCTGTGTGTTCTTCATTAGCTAGTCTCTAGACCCTCCTACCTGTGTGTTCTTCATTAGCTAGTCTCTAGACCCTCCTACCTGTGTGTTCTTCATTAGCTAGTCTCTAGACCCTCCTACCTGTGTGTTCTTCATTAGCTAGTCTCTAGACCTTCCTACCTGTGTGTTGACTGTGTGTTCTTCATTAGCTAGTCTCTAGACCCTCCTACCTGTGTGTTAGGACTGTGTGTTCTTCATTAGCTAGTCTCTAGACCCTCCTACCTGTGTGTTAGGACTGTGTGTTCTTCATTAGCTAGTCTCTAGACCCTCCTACCTGTGTGTTAGTTGTGTTCTTCATTAGCTAGTCTCTAGACCCTCCTACCTGTGTGTTCTTCATTAGCTAGTCTCTAGACCCTCCTACCCTCCTACCTGTGTGTTCTTCATTAGCTAGTCTCTAGACCCTCCTACCTGTGTGTTAGGACTGTGTGTTCTTCATTAGCTAGTCTCTAGACCCTCCTACCTGTGTGTTCTTCTTCATTAGCTCCTACCTGTCTCTTAGACCTAGACCCTCCTACCTGTGTGATCTTCATTAGCTAGTCTCTAGACCCTCCTACCTGTGTGTTCTTCATTAGCTAGTCTCTAGACCCTCCTACCTGTGTGATCTTCATTACTAGTCTAGTCTCTAGACCCTCCTACCTGTGTGTTCTTCATTAGCTAGTCTCTAGACCCTCCTACCTGTGTGTTCTTCATTAGCTAGTCTCTAGACTCCTACCTGTGTGTGTTCTTCATTAGCTAGTCTCTAGACCCTCCTACCTGTGTGTTCTGTGTGTTCTTCATTAGCTAGTCTCTAGACCCTCCTCTAGACCCTCCTACCTGTGTGTTCTTCATTAACTAGTCTCTAGACCCTCCTACCTGTGTGATCTTCATTAGCTAGTCTCTAGACCCTCCTACCTGTGTGTTCTTCATTAGCTAGTCTCTAGACCCTCCTACCTGTGTGTTCTTCATTAGCTAGTCTCTAGACCCTCCTACCTGTGTGTTCTTCATTAGCTAGTCTCTAGACCCTCCTACCTGACCCTCCTACCTGTGTGTTCTTCATTAGCTAGTCTCTAGACCCTCCTACCTGTGTGTTAGGACTGTGTGTTCTTCATTAGCTAGTCTCTAGACCCTCCTACCTGTGTGTTCTTCATTAGCTAGTTTCTAGACCCTCCTACCTGTGTGTTAGGACTGTGTGTTCTTCATTAGCTAGTCTCTAGACCTTCCTACCTGTGTGTTAGGACAGTGTGATCTTCATTAGCTAGTCTCTAGACCCTCCTACCTGTGTGTTCTTCATTAGCTAGTCTCTAGACCCTCCTACCTGTGTGTTAGGACTGTGTGATCTTCATTAGCTAGTCTCTAGACCCTCCTACCTGTGTGTTCATCATTAGCTAGTCTCTAGACCCTCCTACCTGTGTGTTCTTCATTAGCTAGTCTCTAGACCCTCCTACCTGTGTGTTCTTCAGTAGCTAGTCTCTAGACCCTCCTACCTGTGTGTTAGGACTGTGTGTTCTTCATTAGCTAGTCTCTAGACCCTCCTACCTGTGTGTTCTTCATTAGCTAGTCTCTAGACCCTCCTACCTGTGTGTTCTTCATTAGCTAGTCTCTAGACCCTCCTACCTGTGTGTTCTTCAGTAGCTAGTCTCTAGACCCTCCTACCTGTGTGTTAGGACTGTGTGTTCTTCATTAGCTAGTCTCTAGACCCTCCTATCTGTGTGTTCTTCATTAGCTAGTCTCTAGACCCTCCTACCTGTGTGTTCTTCATTAGCTAGTCTCTAGACCCTCCTACCTGTGTGTTAGGACTGTGTGTTCTTCATTAGCTAGTCTCTAGACCCTCCTACCTGTGTGTTAGGACTGTGTGATCTTCATTAGCTAGTCTCTAGACCCTCCTACCTGTGTGTTCTTCATTAGCTAGTCTCTAGACGCTCCTACCTGTGTGTTCTTCATTAGCTAGTCTCTAGACCCTCCTACCTGTGTGTTCTTCATTAGCTAGTCTCTAGACCCTCCTACCTGTGTGTTCTTCATTAGCTAGTCTCTAGACCCTCCTACCTGTGTGTTCTTCATTAGCTAGTCTCTAGACCCTCCTACCTGTGTGTTCTTCATTAGCTAGTCTCTAGACCCTCCTACCTGTGTGTTCTTCATTAGCTAGTCTCTAGACGCTCCTACCTGTGTGTTAGGACTGTGTGTTCTTCATTAGCTAGTCTCTAGACCCTCCTACCTGTGTGTTAGGACTGTGTGTTCTTCATTAGCTAGTCTCTAGACCCTCCTACCTGTGTGTTAGGACTGTGTGTTCTTCATTAGCTAGTCTCTAGACCCTCCTACCTGTGTGTTCTTCATTAGCTAGTCTCTAGACCCTCCTACCTGTGTGTTCTTCATTAGCTAGTCTCTAGACGCTCCTACCTGTGTGTTAGGACTGTGTGTTCTTCATTAGCTAGTCTCTAGACCCTCCTACCTGTGTGTTAGGACTGTGTGTTCTTCATTAGCTAGTCTCTAGACCCTCCTACCTGTGTGTTCTTCATTAGCTAGTCTCTAGACGCTCCTACCTGTGTGTTCTCCATTAGCTAGTCCCTAGACCCTCCTACCTGTGTGATCTTCATTAGCTAGTCTCTAGACCCTCCTACCTGTGTGTTCTTCATTAACTCGTCTCTAGACCCTCCTACCTGTGTGATCTTCATTAGCTAGTCTCTAGACCCTCCTACCTGTGTGTTCTTCATTAGCTAGTCTCTAGACCCTCCTACCTGTGTGTTCTTCATTAGCTAGTCTCTAGACCCTCCTACCTGTGTGTTCTTCATTAACTCGTCTCTAGACCCTCCTACCTGTGTGTTCTTCATTAGCTAGTCTCTAGACCCTCCTACCTGTGTGTTCTTCATTAGCTAGTCTCTAGACCCTCCTACCTGTGTGTTCTTCATTAGCTAGTCTCTAGACCCTCCTACCTGTGTGTTCTTCATTAACTCGTCTCTAGACCCTCCTACCTGTGTGTTCTTCATTAGCTAGTCCCTAGACCCTCCTACCTGTGTGATCTTCATTAGCTAGTCTCTAGACCCTCCTACCTGTGTGTTCTTCATTAACTCGTCTCTAGACCCTCCTACCTGTGTGATCTTCATTAGCTAGTCTCTAGACCCTCCTACCTGTGTGTTCTTCATTAGCTAGTCTCTAGACCCTCCTACCTGTGTGATCTTCATTAGCTAGTCTCTAGACCCTCCTACCTGTGTGTTCTTCATTAACTCGTCTCTAGACCCTCCTACCTGTGTGATCTTCATTAGCTAGTCTCTAGACCCTCCTACCTGTGTGTTCTTCATTAGCTAGTCTCTAGACCCTCCTACCTGTGTGTTCTTCATTAGCTAGTCTCTAGACCCTCCTACCTGTGTGTTCTTCATTAACTCGTCTCTAGACCCTCCTACCTGTGTGTTCTTCATTAGCTAGTCTCTAGACCCTCCTACCTGTGTGTTAGGACTGTGTGTTCTTCATTAGCTAGTCTCTAGACCCTCCTACCTGTGTGTTCTTCATTAGCTAGTCTCTAGACCCTCCTACCTGTGTGTTCTTCATTAGCTAGTCTCTAGACGCTCCTACCTGTGTGTTCTTCATTAGCTAGTCTCTAGACCCTCCTACCTGTGTGTTCTTCATTAGCTAGTCTCTAGACCCTCCTACCTGTGTGTTCTTCATTAGCTAGTCTCTAGACGCTCCTACCTGTGTGTTCTTCATTAGCTAGTCTCTAGACCCTCCTACCTGTGTGTTCTTCAGTAGCTAGTCTCTAGACCCTCCTACCTGTGTGTTAGGACTGTGTGTTCTTCATTAGCTAGTCTCTAGACCCTCCTACCTGTGTGTTCTTCATTAGCTAGTCTCTAGACCCTCCTACCTGTGTGATCTTCATTAGCTAGTCTCTAGACCCTCCTACCTGTGTGTTCTTCATTAGCTAGTCTCTAGACCCTCCTACCTGTGTGTTCTTCATTAGCTAGTCTCTAGTCATTAGCTAGACTCCAAAGCCAGGTGCCTGGTTTCATTGAACCAGGATGTTTAATTTCTAATGGTATCTAATCCCCTCGGTCAGACAGCCACATTACATTTACATTTAAGTCATTTAGCAGACGCTCTTATCCATCAAGCCACATCATATTTTATGCCTAGTCCAAACATTAACCCTTAACCATAACCAGAGTTAATGTCTGAACTTAACCCTAACCTTAAAAATTCAGAGTTAATGTCTACTCTTAACCTTAAAAATTCAGATTTAATGTCTAATCTTAACCTTAGAAATTCAGATTTAATGTCTAATCTTAACCTTAGAAATGCAGATTTAATGTCTAATCTTAAAAATTCTGGGTTACTACCAGAACTTAACCTTAAAACACTTCGAAATTTTGATGCTTGTGAAACATTTTTTTTTAAACGTCTAATTCTGACATGAGACTGTGAGACCTGGTTGGATGAATCAGGGATGTCCAATAAGTGGAATCCTGAAAAATACTTCGACTTGGGACTTTTCATGGTAATGTGACCTAAACCTATCAATCACCCCCTACAGTCAGGAAATATACTGCCTCAGTCAAATTCATAATCATTTATAATCAAATTCAGAATCATTTAATCAAATTCATAATCATTTATAATCAAATTCAGAATCATTTAATCAAATTCATAATCATTTATAATCATTTAAATTACGTATCTTTAATATTTAAATATAAACACAACATTTACGTGAGAAGACTTTAAATCACTCATCTAAATAGTGAAAAAATGTCAACTAAACCTATCAATCACCCCCTACAGTCAGGAAATATACTGCCTCAGTCAAATTCATAATCATTTATAATCAAATTAATAATCATTTAAAATCAAATTCGTAGTCATTTAAAATCAAATTCGTAGTCATTTAAAATCAAATTCGTAGTCATTTATAATCAAACTAATAATCATTTATAATCAAATTCGTAGTAATTTAAAATCAAATTCGTAGTCATTTAAAATCAAATTCGTAGTCATTTATAATCAAACTAATAATCATTTATAATCAAATTCGTAGTAATTTAAAATCAAATTCGTAATAATTTATAATCAAATTCATAATCATTTATAATAATTTAAATTATATTTCTTTAATATTTAAATATAAAACACAACATTTACATGGGAAGACCTTAAATCACTAATCTAAATCGTAAAAAAATATATATATATATATTTACAAATTAAACTGCATGAAAAAAACAAAGCAACACAATATCGTAATCTTTAAACTATATTTAGTCAATAACATTCAATCAAATAACGTATCTTATCATTAAAGGTAGACTCAGCAATACACGCGTCATTTAAAGTGGGAGGAGTAACTTGTTGTCGACTTAGAATTATGGTGTTAAATTGCTGAGTCTACCTTTATACAAATGGTTTTATACATTGGTTTAACGTCCCTGTTAGTGAGTATTTTCTCCTTTGCCAAGATAATCCATCCACCTGACAGGTGTGGCATATCAACAAGCTGATTAAACAGCATGATCATTACACAGGTGCACCTTGTGCTGGGGGACAATAAGAGGCCACTCTAAAAATGTGCGCTTTTTTGTCACAAAACACAACTGCTCAGTATAGCTGTAGAATTAGAATAATTTCTATAAAATAGAAT
>NW_025750315.1:0-19752 GCF_021184085.1 Oncorhynchus gorbuscha | reverse complement strand
TTGTGTGTTTGTGTGTTGTCATTACATCAGATGGGAGACTTGTGTGTTTGTGTGTTGTCATTACATCAGATGGGAGACTTGTGTGTCTGTGTGTTGTCATTACATCAGATGGGAGACTTGTGTGTTTGTGTGTTGTCATTACATCAGATGGGAGACTTGTGTGTTTGTGTGTGTTGTCATTACATCAGATGGGAGACTTGTGTGTCTGTGTGTTGTCACTTGTGTGTTGTCATTACATCAGATGGGAGACTTGTGTGTCTGTGTGTTGTCATTACATCAGATGGGAGACTTGTGTGTCTGTGTGTTGTCATTACATCAGATAGGAGACTTGTGTGTTTGTGTGTTGTCATTACATCAGATAGGAGACTTGTGTGTTTGTGTGTGTTATCATTACATCAGATAGGAAGACTCTTACATACGTCGGCAATGTGGTGATATAGTGGAAACAGAACATCTATGTTTGCGTGCTCTCGTTTCTGTGATCATACCACCATATCACACTCAGACGAATGTGGATTTTCTCTTACAGGAACTCCCGCCCAGGCAGAGACACACACACACACACACACACACACACACACACACACACACACACACACACACACACACACACACACACACACACACACACACACACACACACACACACACACACACACACACACACACACACACACACACAGAGAGAGAGAGTCATTATCAGGGGTAGTGAGATGGGATGATGTGATGAGAGAATCATGTTTAAACATTAGCAGCACGCCATCCACTTCAGACTGACTTCTTTCTTTCTCGTCTCTCTTACTCCCGTTCTATTCTTCTGTGTCCTTGCTCTGCATTTACCCATCTCTATCTCTCTCTTTCTCTCTTTCCCTCTCCCTAGTCTTCTCTCTTTCCCTCTCCCTAGTCTTCTCTCTTTCCCTCTCCCTAGTCTTCTCTCTTTCCCTCTCCCTAGTCTTCTCTCTTTCCCTCTCCCTAGTCTTCTCTCTTTCCCTCTCCCTAGTCTTCTCTCTTTCCCTTTCCCTAGTCTTCTCTCTTTCCCTCTCCCTAGTCTTCTCTCTTTCCCTCTCCCTAGTCTTCTCTCTTTCCCTCTCCCTAGTCTTCTCTCTTTCCCTCTCCCTAGTCTTCTCTCTTTCCCTCTCTAGTCTTCTCTCTTTCCCTTTCCTAGTCTTCTCTCTTTCCCTCTCCCTAGTCTTCTCTCTTTCCCTCTCCTAGTCTTCTCTCTTTCCCTCTCCTAGTCTTCTCTCTTTCCCTCTCCCTAGTCTTCTCTCTTTCCCTCTCCCTAGTCTTCTCTCTTTCCCTCTCCCTAGTCTTCTCTCTTTCCCTCTCCCTAGTCTTCTCTCTTTCCTCTCCCTAGTCTTCTCTCTTTCCCTCTCCCTAGTCTTCTCTCTTTCCCTCTCCCTAGTCTTCTCTCTTTTCCTCTCCCTAGTCTTCTCTCTTTCCCTCTCCTAGTCTTCTCTCTTTCCCTTTCCCTAGTCTTCTCTCTTTCCCTCTCCCTAGTCTTCTCTCTTTCCCTCTCCCTAGTCTTCTCTCTTTCCCTCTCCTAGTCTTCTCTCTTTCCCTCTCCCTAGTCTTCTCTCTTTCCCTCTCCCTAGTCTTCTCTCTTTCCCTCTCCTAGTCTTCTCTCTTTCCCTCTCCTAGTCTTTCTCTTTCCCTCTCCCTAGTCTTCTCTCTTTCCCTCTCCCTAGTCTTCTCTCTTTCCCTCTCCCTAGTCTTCTCTCTTTCCCTCTCCCTAGTCTTCTCTCTTTCCCTCTCCTAGTCTTCTCTCTTTCCCTCTCCTAGTCTTCTCTCTTTCCCTCTCCTAGTCTTCTCTCTTTCCCTCTCCCTAGTCTTCTCTCTTTCCCTCTCCCTAGTCTTCTCTCTTTCCCTTTCCCTAGTCTTCTCTCTTTCCCTCTCCCTAGTCTTCTCTCTTTCCCTCTCCCTAGTCTTCTCTCTTTCCCTCTCCCTAGTCTTCTCTCTTTCCATCTCCCTTGTCTTCCCTCTTTCCCTCTCCTAGTCTTCTCTCTTTCCCTCTCTCTAGTCTTCTCTCTTTCCCTCTCCCTAGTCTTCTCTCTTTCCCTCTCCCTAGTCTTCTCTCTTTCCCTCTCCATAGTCTTCTCTCTTTCTCTCTTTCCCTCTCCTAGTCTTCTCTCTTTCCATCTCCCTTGTCTTCTCTCTTTCCCTCTCCTAGTCTTCTCTCTTTCCCTCTCTCTTGTCTTCTCTCTTTCTCTCTTTCCCTCTCCCTCGTCTTCTCTCTTTCCCTCTCCTAGTCTTCTCTCTTTCCCTCTCCATAGTCTTCTCTCTTTCTCTCTTTCCCTCTCCCTAGTCTTCTCTCTTTCCCTCTCCATAGTCTTCTCTCTTTCCCTTTCCCTAGTCTTCTCTCTTTCTCTCTTTCCCTCTCACTAGTCTTCTCTCTTTCCCTCTCCTAGTCTTCTCTCTTTCTCTCTTTCCCTCTCCCTAGTCTTCTCTCTTTCTCTCTTTCCCTCTCCCTAGTCTTCTCTCTTTCCCTCTCCCCTAGTCTTCTCTCTTTCCCTCTCCATAGTCTTCTCTCTTTCTCTCTTTCCTCTCACTAGTCTTCTCTCTTTCCCTCTCCCTAGTCTTCTCTCTTTCCTCTCCCTAGTCTTCTCTCTTTCCCTCTCCCTAGTCTTCTCTCTTTCCCTCTCCCTAGTCTTCTCTCTTTCCTCTCCCTAGTCTTCTCTCTTTCCCTCTCCCTAGTCTTCTCTCTTTCCCTCTCCCTAGTCTTCTCTCTTTCCCTCTCCTAGTCTTCTCTCTTTCCCTTTCCCTAGTCTTCTCTCTTTCCCTCTCCTAGTCTTCTCTCTTTCCCTCTCCCTAGTCTTCTCTCTTTCCCTCTCCCTAGTCTTCTCTCTTTCCCTCTCCTAGTCTTCTCTCTTTCCCTCTCCTAGTCTTCTCTCTTTCCATCTCCCTTGTCTTCCCTCTCCTAGTCTTCTCTCTTTCCTCTCTCTAGTCTTCTCTCTTTCCCTCTCTCTAGTCTTCTCTCTTTCCCTCTCCTAGTCTTCTCTCTTTCCTCTCCCTAGTCTTCTCTCTTTCCCTCTCCATAGTCTTCTCTCTTTCTCTCTCCCTAGTCTTCTCTCTTTCCATCTCCCTTGTCTTCTCTCTTTCCCTCTCCTAGTCTTCTCTCTTTCCCTCTCTCTTGTCTTCTCTCTTTCTCTCTTTCCCTCTCCCTCGTCTTCTCTCTTTCCCTCTCCCTAGTCTTCTCTCTTTCCCTCTCCATAGTCTTCTCTCTTTCTCTCTTTCCCTCTCCCTAGTCTTCTCTCTTTCCCTCTCCATAGTCTTCTCTCTTTCCCTTTCCCTAGTCTTCTCTCTTTCTCTCTTTCCCTCTCACTAGTCTTCTCTCTTTCCCTCTCCCTAGTCTTCTCTCTTTCTCTCTTTCCCTCTCCTAGTCTTCTCTCTTTCTCTCTTTCCCTCTCCTAGTCTTCTCTCTTTCCCTCTCCCTAGTCTTCTCTCTTTCCCTCTCCATAGTCTTCTCTCTTTCTCTCTTTCCTCTCCCTAGTCTTCTCTCTTTCCCTCTCCCTAGTCTTCTCTCTTTCCCTCTCCCTAGTCTTCTCTCTTTCCCTCTCCTAGTCTTCTCTCTTTCCCTCTCCCTAGTCTTCTCTCTTTCCCTCTCCCTAGTCTTCTCTCTTTCCCTCTCCCTAGTCTTCTCTCTTTCCCTCTCCCTAGTCTTCTCTCTTTCCCTCTCCCTAGTCTTCTCTCTTTCCCTCTCCCTAGTCTTCTCTCTTTCCCTCTCCCTAGTCTTCTCTCTTTCCCTCTCCTAGTCTTCTCTCTTTCCCTCTCCCTAGTCTTCTCTCTTTCCCTCTCCCTAGTCTTCTCTCTTTCCCTCTCCCTAGTCTTCTCTCTTTCCCTCTCCCTAGTCTTCTCTCTTTCCCTCTCCTAGTCTTCTCTCTTTCCCTCTCCCTAGTCTTCTCTCTTTCCATCTCCCTTGTCTTCTCTCTTTCCCTCTCCCTAGTCTTCTCTCTTTCCCTCTCTCTAGTCTTCTCTCTTTCCCTCTCCCTAGTCTTCTCTCTTTCCCTCTCCCTAGTCTTCTCTCTTTCCCTCTCCATAGTCTTCTCTCTTTCTCTCTCCCTAGTCTTCTCTCTTTCCATCTCCCTTGTCTTCTCTCTTTCCCTCTCCCTAGTCTTCTCTCTTTCCCTCTCTCTTGTCTTCTCTCTTTCTCTCTTTCCCTCTCCCTCGTCTTCTCTCTTTCCCTCTCCCTAGTCTTCTCTCTTTCCCTCTCCATAGTCTTCTCTCTTTCCCTCTCCCTAGTCTTCTCTCTTTCCCTTTCCCTAGTCTTCTCTCTTTCCCTCTCCCTAGTCTTCTCTCTTTCCCTCTCCCTAGTCTTCTCTCTTTCCCTCTCCTAGTCTTCTCTCTTTCCCTCTCCTAGTCTTCTCTCTTTCCCTCTCCCTAGTCTTCTCTCTTTCCCTCTCCCTAGTCTTCTCTCTTTCCCTCTCCCTAGTCTTCTCTCTTTCCCTCTCCCTAGTCTTCTCTCTTTCCCTCTCCCTAGTCCTTTCTCTTTCCCTCTCCTAGTCTTCTCTCTTTCCCTCTCCTAGTCTTCTCTCTTTCCCTCTCCCTAGTCTTCTCTCTTTCCCTCTCCCTAGTCTTCTCTCTTTCCCTCTCCCTAGTCTTCTCTTTCCCTCTCCTAGTCTTCTCTCTTTCCCTCTCCTAGTCTTCTCTCTTTCCCTCTCCCTAGTCTTCTCTCTTTCCCTCTCCCTAGTCTTCTCTCTTTCCCTTTCCCTAGTCTTCTCTCTTTCCCTCTCCCTAGTCTTCTCTCTTTCCCTCTCCCTAGTCTTCTCTCTTTCCCTCTCCCTAGTCTTCTCTCTTTCCCTCTCCCTAGTCTTCTCTCTTTCCCTCTCCCTAGTCTTCTCTCTTTCCATCTCCCTTGTCTTCTCTCTTTCCCTCTCCCTAGTCTTCTCTCTTTCCCTCTCTCTAGTCTTCTCTCTTTCCCTCTCCCTAGTCTTCTCTCTTTCCCTCTCCCTAGTCTTCTCTCTTTCCCTCTCCATAGTCTTCTCTCTTTCTCTCTTTCCCTCTCCCTAGTCTCTCTCTTTCCATCTCCCTTGTCTTCTCTCTTTCCCTCTCCCTAGTCTTCTCTCTTTCCCTCTCTCTTGTCTTCTCTCTTTCTCTCTTTCCCTCTCCCTCGTCTTCTCTCTTTCCCTCTCCCTAGTCTTCTCTCTTTCCCTCTCCATAGTCTTCTCTCTTTCTCGCTTTCCCTCTCCCTAGTCTTCTCTCTTTCCCTCTCCATAGTCTTCTCTCTTTCCCTTTCCCTAGTCTTCTCTCTTTCTCTCTTTCCCTCTCACTAGTCTTCTCTCTTTCCCTCTCCCTAGTCTTCTCTCTTTCTCTCTTTCCCTCTCCCTAGTCTTCTCTCTTTCTCTCTTTCCCTCTCCCTAGTCTTCTCTCTTTCCCTCTCCCTAGTCTTCTCTCTTTCCCTCTCCATAGTCTTCTCTCTTTCTCTCTTTCCCTCTCACTAGTCTTCTCTCTTTCTCTCTTTCCCTCTCCCTAGTCTTCTCTCTTTCCCTCTCCCTAGTCTTCTCTCTTTCCCTCTCCCTAGTCTTCTCTCTTTCCCTCTCCCTAGTCTTCTCTCTTTCCCTCTCCCTCGTCTTCTCTCTTTCCCTCTCCCTAGTCTTCTCTCTTTCCCTCTCCATAGTCTTCTCTCTTTCTCTCTTTCCCTCTCCCTAGTCTTCTCTCTTTCCCTCTCCATAGTCTTCTCTCTTTCCCTTTCCCTAGTCTTCTCTCTTTCTCTCTTTCCCTCTCACTAGTCTTCTCTCTTTCCCTCTCCCTAGTCTTCTCTCTTTCTCTCTTTCCCTCTCCCTAGTCTTCTCTCTTTCTCTCTTTCCCTCTCCCTAGTCTTCTCTCTTTCCCTCTCCCTAGTCTTCTCTCTTTCCCTCTCCATAGTCTTCTCTCTTTCTCTCTTTCCCTCTCACTAGTCTTCTCTCTTTCTCTCTTTCCCTCTCCTAGTCTTCTCTCTTTCCTCTCTAGTCTTCCCTTTCCCTCTCCCTAGTCTTCTCTCTTTCCCTCTCCCTAGTCTTCTCTCTTTCCCTCTCCCTAGTCTTCTCTCTTTCCCTCTCCCTAGTCTTCTCTCTTTCCCTCTCACTAGTCTTCTCTCTTTCCCTCTCCCTAGTCTTCTCTCTTTCCCTCTCCCTAGTCTTCTCTCTTTCCCTCTCCCTAGTCTTCTCTCTTTCCCTCTCCCTAGTCTTCTCTCTTTCCCTCTCCCTAGTCTTCTCTCTTTCCCTCTCCCTAGTCTTCTCTCTTTCCCTCTCCCTAGTCTTCTCTCTTTCCCTCTCCCTAGTCTTCTCTCTTTCCCTCTCCCTAGTCTTCTCTCTTTCCATCTCCCTTGTCTTCCCTCTCCCTAGTCTTCTCTCTTTCCCTCTCTCTAGTCTTCTCTCTTTCCCTCTCTCTAGTCTTCTCTCTTTCCCTCTCCCTAGTCTTCTCTCTTTCCCTCTCCCTAGTCTTCTCTCTTTCCCTCTCCATAGTCTTCTCTCTTTCTCTCTCCCTAGTCTTCTCTCTTTCCATCTCCCTTGTCTTCTCTCTTTCCTCTCCCTAGTCTTCTCTCTTTCCCTCTCTCTTGTCTTCTCTCTTTCTCTCTTTCCCTCTCCCTCGTCTTCTCTCTTTCCCTCTCCCTAGTCTTCTCTCTTTCCCTCTCCATAGTCTTCTCTCTTTCTCTCTTTCCCTCTCCCTAGTCTTCTCTCTTTCCCTCTCCATAGTCTTCTCTCTTTCCCTTTCCCTAGTCTTCTCTCTTTCTCTCTTTCCCTCTCACTAGTCTTCTCTCTTTCCCTCTCCCTAGTCTTTCTCTCTTTCCCTCTCCCTAGTCTTCTCTTTCTCTCTTTCCCTCTCCTAGTCTTCTCTCTTTCCCTCTCCCTAGTCTTCTCTCTTTCCCTCTCATAGTCTTCTCTCTTTCTCTCTTTCCTCTCCCTAGTCTTCTCTCTTTCCCTCTCCCTAGTCTTCTCTCTTTCCCTCTCCTAGTCTTCTCTCTTTCCCTCTCCTAGTCTTCTCTCTTTCCCTCTCCCTAGTCTTCTCTCTTTCCCTCTCCTAGTCTTCTCTCTTTCCCTCTCCCTAGTCTTCTCTCTTTCCCTCTTTCCCTCTCCCCCTAGTCTTCTCTCTTTCCCTCTCCCTAGTCTTCTCTCTTTCCCTCTCCCTAGTCTTCTCTCTTTCCCTCTCCCTAGTCTTCTCTCTTTCCCTCTCCCTAGTCTTCTCTCTTTCCCTCTCCCTAGTCTTCTCTCTTTCCCTTCCCTAGTCTCTCCTAGTCTTCTCTTCTCTTTCCCTCTCCCTAGTCTTCTCTCTTTCCCTCTCCCTAGTCTTCTCTCTTTCCCTCTCCTAGTCTTCTCTCTTTCCCTCTCCCTAGTCTTCTCTCTTTCCCTCTCCCTAGTCTTCTCTCTTTCTCTCTCTAGTCTTCTCTCTTTCCCATCTCCCTTGTCTTCTCTCTTTCCCTCTCCTAGTCTTCTCTCTTTCCCTCTCCTTGTCTTCTCTCTTTCTCTCTTTCCCTCTCCCTAGTCTTCTCTCTTTCCCTCTCCCTAGTCTTCTCTCTTTTCCCTCTCCTCTTAGTCTTCTCTCTTTCTCTCTTTCCCTCTCCCTAGTCTTCTCTCTTTCCCTCTCCATAGTCTTCTCTCTTTCCCTTTCCCTAGTCTTCTCTCTTTCTCTCTTTCCCTCTCACTAGTCTTCTCTCTTTCCCTCTCCCTAGTCTTCTCTCTTTCTCTCTTTCCCTCTCCCTAGTCTGCTCTCTTTCCCTCTCCCTAGTCTTCTCTCTTTCTCTCTTTCCCTCTCCCTAGTCTTCTCTCTTTCCCTCTCCCTAGTCTTCTCTCTTTCCCTCTCCCTAGTCTTCTCTCTTTCTCTCTTTCCCTCTCCCTAGTCTTCTCTCTTTCCCTCTCCCTAGTCTTCTCTCTCTTTTTTCTCCCTCTCTCTCCCTAGTCTTCTCTCTTTTTTCTCCCTCTCTCTCCCTAGTCTTCTCTCTCTTTTTCTCTTTCCCTCTCCCTAGTCTTCTCTCTTTTTTCTCCCTCTCTCTCCCTAGTCTTCTCTCTCTTTTTTCTCTTTCCCTCTCCCTAGTCTTCTCTCTTTTTTCTCCCTCTCTCTCCCTAGTCTTCTCTCTCTTTTTTCTCTTTCCCTCTCCCTAGTCTTCTCTCTTTTTCTCCCTCTCTCTCCCTAGTCTTCTCTCTCTTTTTCTCTTTCCCTCTCCCTAGTCTTCTCTCTTTTTTCCCAAGTCTTCCCTCTTTCTCTCTTTCCCTCTCCCTCGTCTTCTCTCTTTTGTCTCCTCTCTCTCCCTAATCTTCTCTCTTTTTCTCTCTCTCACTCCCTAGTCTTCTCTCTCTTTGTTTGTCTCTATCTCCAGTCTTCTCTCTCCTCTATCAATTGACATTTTCTATTAGCATGTGAAACATATGTTAACAATGCCAAAGCCAGTGAACTAGATGATAATCTCGCTCTCTCTCTGCTCTCTGTCCATCTCTCGTTCTCTCTGTGCACTCGCTCCGTCGCCCCAGACTGAAGCGTCTGTTCCGGGAGACTGGTCTTACTGTGTGTTACGCAATCCCTAAATGTCTACACACAGACAGATGAACATAACCCCAGTCTCTGGTGACAGCCTTACATTCAGGTTCTGGGAACTGAGATAAACATAACCCAAACAAAATCACCCTCTCCTTCGTGTGCGTGTGTGTCTGTGTGTGTGTGTTCATGCAGGGAAACCAACTTCCTCTCTGTCTGTGTGTTTGTGTAGAACTGGATCACTCGGGGTCAGCCCAAATCCTTCTGGATCTCTGGACTATTCTTCCCTCAGGGCTTCCTCACTGGTCAGTACACACCTTCTCCTCTGTTCTCTAGTCAATATTATGTAGTATTAAATATCACTGGTCAGTACACACTGTCTCCTCTGTGTTCTGTTCTCTAGTCAATATTATGTAGTATTAAATATCACTGGTCAGTACACACTGTCTCCTCTGTTCTCTAGTCAATATTATGTAGTATTAAATATCACTGGTCAGTACACACCGTCTCCTCTGTTCTCTAGTCAATATTATGTAGTATTAAATATCACTGGTCAGTACACACCGTCTCCTCTGTTCTCTAGTCAATATTATGTAGTATTAAATATCACTGGTCAGTACACACCGTCTCCTCTGTTCTCTAGTCAATATTATGTAGTATTAAATATCACTGGTCAGTACACACGGTCTCCTCTGTTCTCTAGTCAATATTATGTAGTATTAAATATCACTGGTCAGTACACACCGTCTCTGTGTTCTGTTCTCTAGTCAATATTATGTAGTATTAAATATCACTGGTCAGTACACACCGTCTCCTCTGTTCTCTAGTCAATATTATGTAGTATTAAATATCACTGGTCAGTACACACTGTCTCCTCTGTGTTCTGTTCTCTAGTCAATATTATGTAGTATTAAATATCATTGGTCAGTACACACTGTCTCCTCTGTGTTCTGTTCTCTAGTCAATATTATGTAGTATTAAATATCACTGGTCAGTACACACTGTCTCCTCTGTTCTCTAGTCAATATTATGTAGTATTAAATATCACTGGACAGTACACACTGTCTCCTCTGTTCTCTAGTCAATATTATGTAGTATTAAATATCACTGGTCAGTACACACTGTCTCCTCTGTGTTCTGTTCTCTAGTCAATATTATGTAGTATTAAATATCACTGGTCAGTACACACTGTCTCCTCTGTGTTCTGTTATCTAGTCAATATTATGTAGTATTAAATATCACTGGTCAGTACACACTGTCTCCTCTGTGTTCTGTTCTCTAGTCAATATTATGTAGTATTAAATATCACTGGTCAGTACACACTGTCTCCTCTGTTCTCTAGTCAATATTATGTAGTATTAAATATCACTGGTCAGTACACACTGTCTCCTCTGTTCTCTAGTCAATATTATGTAGTATTAAATATCACTGGTCAGTACACACTGTCTCCTCTGTGTTCTGTTCTCTAGTCAATATTATGTAGTATTAAATATCACTGGTCAGTACACACTGTCTCCTCTGTTCTCTAGTCAATATTATGTAGTATTAAATATCACTGGTCAGTACACACTGTCTCCTCTGTGTTCTGTTCTCTAGTCAATATTATGTAGTATTAAATATTCAATATGCTGTACTCTATTAAATATTCAATATGCTGTACTCTATTAAATATTCAATATGCTGTACTCTAGTCAATATTATGTAGTCTATTAAATATTCAATATGCTGCTCTATATTCAAAATTATGTAGCAAATTAATATTCAATATTCTGTTCCCTAATTCAATATTATGTAGCAAAAGAATATTCAATATTTTGTTCTTTATTCAATATGATGTAGTCTATTCAATATGCTGTACTCTAGTCAAAATTCTGTTCTCTTCAACAGTGTAGTCTACTTCATATAGTACCGTGGTCACCAACCTTTTCTGAGTCAAGATCACTTTGA
This sequence comes from Oncorhynchus gorbuscha, assembly GCF_021184085.1. Classification (NCBI taxonomy): domain Eukaryota; kingdom Metazoa; phylum Chordata; class Actinopteri; order Salmoniformes; family Salmonidae; genus Oncorhynchus; species Oncorhynchus gorbuscha. Next base: position 9,363 of record NW_025750315.1, on the reverse strand, counting down.
ATCAAAAATACATGCCGAGATCTACCGCTCTGATTTTTATTACCATGACTTCAACAATGTAAGAAACATGACCCAATTAAAAACAGCTCTGTAGCAATGAGGTTTGTGCAGTAAGCTACAGGCCCAATACATTGTCACCACATACTGGCTTTGCTTGAATTTACCTACCAATGCATTGCTGTTCGGGACATATAAAAAAATATATATATTTCAGAATTTGAGGTTCGGCTATATGATCACACCGGTAATAGATCCATTGTTGTATTACTTGTGAGGCACAGCTGAGTGAGCTACATTGAAATAATGAGCTGTTTATTTTACTGGGCTGATGGTGCCTGCATCTGTTGGTCAGTCTCAGCGGAGGGAGAGAACAGCAGACTGAGGGTCAGTCTCAGCAGAGGGAGAGAGCAGCAGACTGAGGGTCAGTCTCAGCGGAGGGAGAGAGCAGCAGACTGAGGGTCAGTCTCAGCAGAGGGAGAGAGCAGCAGACTGAGGGTCAGTCTCAGCAGAGGGAGAGAGCAGCAGACTGAGGGTCAGTCCTAGCGGAGGGAGAGAGCAGCAGACTGAGGGTCAGTCTCAGCAGAGGGAGAGAGCAGCAGACTGAGGGTCAGTCTCAGCGGAGGGAGAGAGCAGCAGACTGAGGGTCAGTCTCAGCAGAGGGAGAGAGCAGCAGACTGAGGGTCAGTCTCAGCAGAGAGAGCAGCAGACTGAGGGTCAGTCTCAGCAGAGGGAGAGAGCAGCAGACTGAGGGTCAGTCTCAGCAGAGGGTCAGTCTCAGCGGAGGAGAGAGCAAGAGAGCAGCAGACTGAGGGTCAGTCTCAGCAGAGGGAGAGAGCAGCAGACTGAGGGTCAGTCTCAGCAGAGGGAGAGAGCAGCAGACTGAGGGTCAGTCTCAGCAGAGGGAGAGAGCAGCAGACTGAGGGTCAGTCTCAGCGGAGGAGAGAGCAGCAGACTGAGGGTCAGTCTCAGCGGAGGGAGAGAGCAGCAGACTGAGGGTCAGTCTCAGCGGAGGAGAGAGCAGCAGACTGAGGGTCAGTCTCAGCGGAGGGAGAGAGCAGCAGACTGAGGGTCAGTCTCAGCGGAGGAGAGAGCAGCAGACTGAGGGTCAGTCTCAGCGGAGGGAGAGAGCAGCAGACTGAGGGTCAGTCTCAGCGGAGGAGAGAGCAGCAGACTGAGGGTCAGTCTCAGCGGAGGACTGAGTCTCAGAGCAGCAGACTGACTGAGGTCAGTCTCAGCGGAGGGAGAGAGCAGCGACTGAGGGTCAGTCTCAGCAGAGGGGAGGGAGACTGATGGTCAGTCTCAGCGGAGGAGAGCAGCAGACTGAGGGTCAGTCTCAGCAGAGGACTGAGGCAGCAGACTGAGGGTCAGTCTCAGCAGAGGGAGAGAGCAGCAGACTGAGGGTCAGTCTCAGCAGAGGGAGACTGGGTCAGCAGCAGACTGAGGGTCAGTCTCAGCAGAGGGGAGAGCAGCAGACTGAGGGTCAGTCTCAGTCTCAGCAGAGGGAGAGAGCAGCAGACTGAGGGTCAGTCTCAGCAGAGGGAGAGAGCAGCAGACTGAGGGTCAGTCTCAGCGGAGAGAGAGAGCAGCAGAGTGAGGGTCAGTCTCAGCAGAGGGAGAGAGCAGCAGACTGACACCGACGAAAAGGGACACCGTCTTCCAGCTGACGGCTAAACTCGAGTCACAGTATTTCTGCCTCGTACAAATTCATGTTGTTAGTCCTATGAACAGAGAAAGTGAAATATTCCTTGATATTAAAAAAGACCCAAGCCACTAATTATAACAACAAACCAAGCCTACCTATACACTTTCCTCCTCATTCATTACTGCTGCACTGCTTGTTGTAGCGCTGAGGGGAAATAGGAAGAACTCGCATTTTATGGCTTATGTAAGTGTTGAATAATATAATATATGCCATTTAGCAGACGCTTTTACCCAAAGCGACTTACAGTCATGTGTGCATACATTCTACGTATGGGTGGTCCCGGGAATCGAACCCACTACCCTGGCGTTACAAGCGCCATGCTCTACCAACTGAGCTACAGAAGGACCACAGCATACAAAGTGTTGACAGTGCTGAGTAAGACCTTAAACATGAACTCAGTCATATATACAGCAGATCTCTGCTCTATTCCTTGACAGTCTCTCTCTAGTCATGGTTTTAAACGTTTTCAAATCTCACAGTATCCATTTTGCCCATAACTTTCTTTCATGCCTGCTACATTACTCCAAACATGGTCATCTGAGCATCTGATTGGCCAGCGGTGGCATAGTGCACTTGATTTCCTCTCCAGGGCAGCTGGGCAGGGCAGCTGAATGGGCTGCACCCACCACCATCTACCACCAACAGAGACTGATAGAAAAACTAGGAACACAAGGCTTTATCGTGGGGTTATTTACAGAAATGTTTGGCGATGGACTAGATGCCTGGGAGATGGACCGGTTGGTGACCACTGATATAGTATGTTGTTGGGTTATTTACAGAAATGTTTGGCGATGGACTAGAGATGCCTGGGAGATGGACCGGTTGGTGACCACTGATATAGTATGTTGTTGGGTTTGAGAGACGTGCTGTATATTTATAAATCCTGTTATTGTTGAACAGGCCTGGGATCAGTCCAAAGTAGAGCACCAAACTGGGTTACAGTCCAGTTACTGAGATGTTGAAACGCTGTTGTGCTGTTCCCCCTCCTGTCCTGTAGGGGCGCTACAGAACCACGCCAGGACCTATAACCTCCCCATCGACGAGCTCAACTTCCGTTTTAACGTGTTGCCGGTCTACCTAGACCAGGGGGCCGTGAGCGAGGCGCTGAAGACCCTACCGGCCGGGGGCGAGCTGGACATGGACTCTGAGGTAGCTACAGGGAGGGAGAGGGACATATTTAGACAGGTTGCCCTGAGGGCAGGAAGGAGTTTACTGCATCCTGCCTCCAAAGCACAGTCTGACTCTGTAAAAACATGAAGGAGCTAAGCTACTCGCTGATAGAAATGACTCCAACACATGTTGACCTCTGTGGGATGTTGAGGTCATCAGTGAATTAGTCAACCTCGTCAGGTTCCTGAAGAGGTTTTAGAACCATATCTGGATCATTATTAGGACCCTGTGTTCTGGACAACCATGTCACATGACCTAGATTTGAACCTTTATTTAAAGCCTTGTCCAGAAATGAGAATTAGACCTAAAATGAAAACAACTGTCTGAAGATGGTGCTGGACGATGAAGCTTTAACTAAAAGTTGTGACATGATTGTCCAAAACCCAGGCCTCTAATCACAATATGACATTATGGTAACTACAGTAACACTCTGTCTCCATAGCTACCCACCATCAACGACGGCGTGCTGGTGCACGGGATGTTCATGGACGCCAGTCGCTGGGACGACGTCGACATGGTGATCGAGGATGCGTTGCCGCGGGTGATGAACACCATGCTTCCCGTGGTGCACTTCGAACCCCAGCAGAACTATGACCCTGATCCGTCTCTCTACCAGGCTCCGCTGTACAAGACCTCAGCTCGTGCTGGGACTTTGTCGACTACAGGTAAGGACACCTACCTAATATTCAGTTTCTCCCCCCTTTTCCCTCAGAACAGCCTCAATTCGTCAGGACATGGACTCTACAAGGTGTTGAAAGCGTTCCACAGGGAAGCTGGCCCATGTTGACTTCAATGCTTCCCACAGTTGTGTCAAGTTGGCTGGGTGTCCTTTGGGTGGTGCATCATTCTTGTTACACACAGGAAACTGTTGAGTGTGAAAAACCCAGCAGCGTTGCAGTTCTTGACGCAAACCAGTGAGCCTGACACCTACTACCATACCCCATTCAGGCACTTCAATCTGGTGTCTTCCATTCACCCTCTGAATATCACACATACACAATCCATGTCCCAATTGTCTCAATGGGCAAGACTAAAGATGTATGTGCTTTTGAATGGGGTATGGTAGTAGGTGCCAGGCACACTGGTTTGCGTCAAGAACTGCAACGCTGCTGGGTTTTTCACGCTCAACAGTTTCCCGAAGTGAGGCTGTTCTGAGGGCAAAAGGGATGGGGGATGCAACTCAATATTAGGAAGGTGTTCATAATATTTTGTACACTCAGTGTATAACCACTCTACACCTGGGGGTTTCAAACCTCTCCTCTGGGACTCACAGCCGTTCCATGGATTTGATCTATTGAACCAGCACACCTGATTCAACTAATCATCAAGCCCTTGACTAGGTGAATCAGGAGAGAGAGTTCAGAGCTACAACAACATGTCTGGAGGTCCTGAAGGAGAGGTTTGAGAACCACTGCACTACAGTCCTACCTAGAGCCCTTCCTCTTACTAAACTGTACCAAGCTCCACTGTATATGACCTCAGGACTCTGTCTACGACAGGTATACTATGTCCCTATACACACCCTACACCCCTACCTAGAGCCCTTCCTCTTACTAAACTGTACCAAGCTCCACTGTATATGACTGTATATGACCTCAGGACTCTGTCTACTCTGACAGGTATACTATGTCCCTATACACACCCTACACCCCTACCTAGAGCCCTTCCTCTTACTAAACTGTACCAAGCTCCACTGTATATGACTGTATATGACCTCAGGACTCTGTCTACTCTGACAGGTATACTATGTCCCTATACACACCCTACACCCCTACCTAGAGCCCTGCTACAGTGGTTTGCGAAGGTATTCACCCCTATTGGCATTTTTCCTATTTTGTTGCCTTACAACCTGGAACTAAAATATTTTTTTTTGGGGGGGGGTTGTATCATTTGATTTACACAACATGCCAACCACTGTGAAGATGCAAAATATTTTATATTGTGAAACAAACAAGAAATAAGACACAAAAAAAAACAGAAAACTTGAGCGTGCATAACTATTCACCCCCCACAATTACAGCTGACAGTCTCTTGGGGTTTGTCTCTATAAGTTTGGCACATCTAGCCACTGGGATTTCTGTCCATTCTTCAAGGCAAAACTGTTCCAGCTCCTTCAATTTGAATGGATTCCGCTGGTGTACAGCAATCTTGAAGTCATACCACAGATTCTCAATTGGATTGAGGTCTGGGCTTTGACTAGGCCATTCCAAGATATTTAAATGTTTCCCCTTAAACCACTCAAGTGTTGCTTTAGCAGTATGCTTAGGGTCATTGTCCTGCTGGAAGGTGAACCTCCGTCCCAGTAAGTAAGACTGAGACTCGTTTCCCTCAAGAATTTCCCTGTATTTAGCGCCATCCATCATTCCTTCAATTCTGACCAGCTTCCCAGTCCCTGCTGACGAAAAACAGGGATGGTGATGAGAGGTATTGGGTTTGCGCCAGACATAGCGTTTTCATTGATGGCCAAAAAGCTACATTTTAGTCTCATCTGACCAGAGTACCTTCTTCCATATGTTTGGGGAGTCTCCCACGAGCCTATTAGCGAACACCAAATGTGTTTGCTTATTTTCTTCTGGCCATTCTTCCGTAAAGCCCAGCTCTGTGGAGAGTACGGCTTAAAGTGGTCCTTTGGACAGATACTCCAATCTCCGCTGTGGAGCTTTGCAGCTCCTTCAGGGTTATCTTTGGTCTCTTTGTTGCCTCTCTGATTAATGCCCTCCTTGCCTGGGGAGAGCTCCTTGGTCTTCATGGTGCCACTTGCTTGGTGGTGTCCCTTGCTTAGCGGTGTTGCAGACTCTGGGGCCTTTCAGAACAGGTGTATATATACTGAGATCATGTGACAGATCATGTGTCATTTTTTTTTCATTTCACTTCACCAATGTGGACTATTTTGTGCATGTCCATTACATGAAGTCCAAATAAAGATACGTTTAAATTACAGGTTGAAATGCAACAAAATAGAAAAAAGGCCAAGGGGAATTAATACTTTTGCAAAGGCACTGTACCTACCCAAAGCCCTACTACGTACCCAGAGCCCTACTACCTACCCAGAGCCCTACTACCTACCCAGAGCATTACTACCTACCCAGAGCCCTACTACCTACACAGAGCCCTACTACCTACCCAGAGCATTACTACCTACCCAGAGCCCTACTACCTACCCAGAGCCCTACTACCTACCCAGAGCCCTACTACCTACCCAGAGCCCTACTACCTACCCAGAGCCCTACTACCTACCCAGAGCCCTACTACCTACCCAGAGCCCTACTACCTACCCAGAGCCCTACTACCTACCCAGAGCCCTACTACCTACCCAGAGCATTACTACCTACCCAAAGCCCTACTACGTACCCAGAGCCCTACTACCTACCCAGAGCCCTACTACCTACCCAGAGCATTACTACCTACCCAGAGCCCTACTACCTACCCAGAGCATTACTACCTACCCAGAGCCCTACTACCTACCCAGAGCCCTACTACCTACCCAGAGCCCTACTACCTACCCAGAGCCCTACTACGTACCCAGAGCCCTACTACCTACCCAGAGCATTACTACCTACCCAGAGCCCTACTACCTACCCAGAGCATTACTACCTACCCAGAGCCCTACTACCTACCCAAAGCCCTACTACCTACCCAGAGCATTACTACCTACCCAGATCCCTACTACCTACCTACCTAGAGCCCTATTACCTACCTAGCCAGAGCCCTACTACCTACCTAGCCAGAGCCCTACTTACTACCTACCTACCCAGAGCCTTACTACCTACCCAGAGCATTACTACCTACCCAGATCCCTACTACCTACCTACCTAGAACCCTATTACCTACCTAGCCAGAGCCCTACTACCTACCTAGCCAGAGCCCTACTTACTACCTACCTACCCAGAGCCCTACTTACTACCTACCTAGCCAGAGCCCTACTACCTACCTAGCCAGAGCCCTACTTACTACCTACCTACCCAGAGCCCTACTACCTACCTACCCAGAGCCCTACTACCTACCTAGCCAGAGCCCTACTACCTACCCAGCCAGAGCCCTACTACCTACCCAGAGCCCTACTACCTACCTAGATCCCTACTACCTACCCAGAGCCCTACAACCTACCTAGATCCTTACTACCTACCCAGAGCCCTACTACCTACCCAGAGCCCTACTACCTACCTACCCAGAGCCCAACTACCTACCTACCCAGAGCCCAACTACCTACCTACCCAGAGCCCTACAACCTACCTACACAGAGCCCTACAACCTACCTACACAGAGCCCTACTACCTACCTACCCAGAGCCCTACTACCTACTCAGAGCCCTACTACCTACCCAGAGCCCTACCACCTACCCAGAGCCCTACTACCTACCTAGAGCCCTACTACCTACCTGCCTACCTACCTAGAGCCCTACTACCTACCTAGAGCCCTATTACATACCCAGAGACCTACTATCTACCTACCTACCTACCTACCCAGAGCCCTACTAGCTACCTACCTACCCACCCAGAGCCCTACTACCTACCTGTCTACTACCTACCTAGAGCCCTACTACCTACCCAGAGCCCTACTACCTACCTACCCAGAGCCCTACTACCTACCTACCTAGAGCCATACTACCTACCCAGAGCCCTACTACCTACCTACCTCCAGCCCTACTACCTACCCAGATCCCTACTACCAACCTACCTACCCAGAGCCCTACTACCTACCCAGAGCCCTACTACCTACCCAGAGCCCTACTACCTACCCAGAGCCCTACCACCTACCCAGAGCCCTACTACCTACCTATCCAGATCCCTACCACCTACCTACCTAGAGCCCTACTACCTACCTACCTACCTACCTAGAGCCCTACTACCTACCTTCAGCCCTATTGCCTACCTACCTACCCAGAGTCCTACTACCTACCTACCCAAAGTCCTACTACCTACCTCCAGCCCTACTACCCACTTAGAGCCCTACTACCTACCTGTCTACTACCTAACTAGAGCCCTACTACCTACCCAAAGCCCTACTACCTACGCAGAGCCCTACTACCTACCCAGAGCCCTATGACCAACCTAGAGCCCTACTACCTACCCAGAGCCCTACTACCTACCCACCAAGAGCCCTGCTACCTACCCAGAGCACTACGACCTACCTAGAGCCCTACTACCTACCCAGAGCCCTACTACCTACCCAGAGCCCTACTACCTACCTATCCAGATCCCTACCACCTTCCCAACTAGAGCCCTACTACCTACCTGCCTACCTACCTAGAGCCCTACTACCTACCTAGAGCCCTAATACATACCCAGAGACCTACCTACCTACCTACCTACCTACCTACCTACCTACCTACCTACCTACCTACCTAGAGCACTACTACCTACCTACCGACCCAGAGCCCTACTACCTAACTACCTACCCAGATCCCTACTACCTACCTACCTACCCAGAGCCCTACTACCTACCTACCTACCCAGAGCCCTACTACCTACCTACCTAGAGCCCTACTACCTACCCAGAGCCCTACTACCTACCTACCTACCCAGAGCCCTACTACCTACCTACCTAGAGCCATACTACCTACCCAGAGCCCTACTACCTACCTACCTCCAGCCCTACTACCTACCCAGATCCCTACTACCAACCTAGAGCCCTACTACCTACCTACCTAGATCCTACCTCTGCATCATGTCCAGATAGTGACAGACCTGTGTGTTCTCTGCATCATGTCCAGATAGTGACAGACCTGTGTGTTCTCTGCATCATGTCCAGATAGTGACAGACCTGTGTGTTCTCTGCATCATGTCCAGATAGTAACAGACCTGTGTGTTCTCTGCATCATGTCCAGATAGTAACAGACCTGTGTGTTCTCTCCCTCAGGCCCAGATAGTGACAGACCTGTGTGTTCTCTGCATCATGTCCAGATAGTAACAGACCTGTGTGTTCTCTCCCTCAGGCCCAGATAGTGACAGACCTGTGTGTTCTCACACTCAGGCCCAGATAGTAACAGACCTGTGTGTTCTCTGCATCATGTCCAGATAGTAACAGACCTGTGTGTTCTCTCCCTCAGGCCCAGATAGTGACAGACCTGTGTGTTCTCTGCATCATGTCCAGATAGTGACAGACCTGTGTGTTCTCTGCATCATGTCCAGATAGTGACAGACCTGTGTGTTCTCTGCATCATGTCCAGATAGTAACAGACCTGTGTGTTCTCTCCCTCAGGCCCAGATAGTAACAGACCTGTGTGTTCTCTCCCTCAGGCCCAGATAGTAACAGACCTGTGTGTTCTCTCCCTCAGGCCACTCTACTAACTTTGTGGTGACGGTGATGCTGCCGTCCAGCCTGCCTAGTGACTACTGGATCACCAAGGCCTCAGCCCTGCTCTGTCAGCTCAACGAGTAGTGACCCACACGCACACACACACACACACACACACACACACACACACACACACACACACACACACACACACACACACACACACACACACACACACACACACACACACACAC
>NW_025750314.1:0-19753 GCF_021184085.1 Oncorhynchus gorbuscha | reverse complement strand
AGTTGTGGATTTAAAATAAAACATGAATCATCAGCTTACAGTGACACTTTGTTTTTCAGTGGATTTCTAATCCATTAATATTATTGTTGGATCTGATTTTAACAGCGGACATTTCATGGCCATAATAAATAGATATGGCGATAGCGGACAACCTTGTTTTACTCCTCTTGACTGTCACGTTCTGACCTTTATTTCCTTTGTTTTGTCATTATTTAGTATGGTCAGGGCGTGAGTTGGGGTGGGCAGTCTGTTTGTTTTTCTATGATGGGGATTTATATGGGGATTTATATGTTTCAGGTTTAGTATGGTTGTCAATCAGGAGGCAGGTGTCATTAGTTGTCTCTGATTGAGAATCGTGCCTAGGTAGCCTGGGTTTCACTGTGTGTTGGTGGGTGTTTGTTTCCGTGTCTGTGTTTTTCACCAGACAGTACTGTTTTGGGTTTCGTTCGCTCCACATTTATTGTTTTTTTGTATTCAGTTGTTCATGTGTACTATTTCTTGACACTTACCACGCCACATTGGTCCTCCGATCCTTTTCGCCTCCTCTTCGGAAGATATTCTCCAAAATGTAAATGTTCCAGGCATTTATATATAACTCCAATCATACTTTATCAAAAGCCTGGATTCCCAGATTTTTCATGGTGTTCTACTGTTTCCAGGACTTGTCTTATATTATCTCCAAAGTATAGTCCATGTTAAAAACATGTTTGAATTAATAACCCTAACCCTAACCCAGACAAAACCTTTTAATTCAATGCTACAGTTTTTGCATCACAGCACTGAAGTGCAAGTGGGCCTCCAAGTTGTTTTAATGAACTGCATCTTTATATTTACCACTTGGATCCTGTTTCAGTAATAATGAAATCAGACCTTGCTGAGTGGCTGATAATCTACCGTTTATATAGGACCGTTCCACAGGTTCATTCATTAGGGTTAGGGTTCCACAGGTTCATTCATTAGGGTTAGGGTTCCACAGGTTCATTCATTAGGGGTTAGGGTTCCACAGGTTCATTCATTAGGGTTAGGGTTCCACAGGTTCATTCATTAGGTTAGGGTTCCACAGGTTCATTCATTAGGTTAGGGTTCCACAGGTTCATTCATTAGGTTAGGGTTCCACAGGTTCATTCATTAGGGTTAGGGTTCCACAGGTTCATTCATTAGGGTTAGGGAAACAGGTTCATTCATTAGGGTTACCACAGGTTCATTCATTAGGGTTAGGGTTAGGGTTCCACAGATTCATTTTTTAGGGTTCCACAGGTTCATTCGTTGGGTTAGGGTTAGGGTTCCACAGGTTCATTCGAAAAGGGTTCCACAGGTTCATTCATTAGGGTTAGGGTTCCACAGGTTCATTCTTACTTAGGGTTCCACAGGTTCTTTCATTATTAGGGTTCAAGATGTACAAGAAGACCACAGGGTTATCATCCAAGGTTCCACATCTCATTCATTATTAATCCACAAGGTTCATTCATTAGGATTAAAGGTTCCAAGTTCATTCATTGGGGAAATTCACATGTTCATTCTTAATTTGATCATCCTGTTGTTCATGGGGTTTTTCCTGTTCATTCATAGGTTCCAAACAGTTTGTTAGGGTTCCACAGGTTCATTCTTGATTAGGGTTCCACAGGTTCATTCATTAATTATCAACCATAAAATTCATATTAGTTCCACATTCATTCATTATAATTCCACATTCATTCAAGGGTTCACATTTCATTCATTAGGGTTGCTTCCACAGATTATTTTGGGAGTTAGTGTTCCACTGTCTTCATTATGGTTAGGGTTCCACAGTTCATTTCATGGGTTACTTCACATTCATTCACCATTGTTCCACAGTTCTTCTGTTAGAACGCACTAGTTCATTCATTAGGAACCCACAATTCTGCTTGGGGTTCACAGGTTCATTCATTAGGGTTAGGTTCCACATTTCATTCTGAAAACTTCCCAGTTCATTCATTAGGGTTATTCCCAGGTTCATTCATTGGGTTAGGTTCCCAGTTCCCCAGGTTCATTCATTAGGGTTTTCCCCACGTTCATTCATTAGGTTAGGTTCCACGGTTCATTCATTAGGTTAGGGTTCCCAGGTTCATTCATTAGGGTTAGGTTCTGTTCATTCATTCATTAGGTTAGGGTTCCACAGTTCATTCATTAGGGTTAGGGTTCCCCAGGTTCATTCATTAGGGTTAGGGTTCCACAGGTTCATTCATTAGGTTAGGGTTCCAAGGTTCATTCATTAGGTTAGGGTTCCACAGGTTCATTCATTAGGGTTAGGGTTCCACAGGTTCATTCATTAGGGTTAGGTTCCACAGGTTCATTCATTAGGGTTAGGGTTCCACAGGTGCATTCATTAGGGTTAGGGACAGGTGCATTCATTAGGGTTAGGGGTTAGGGTTCCACAGGTTCATTCATTGTTTATGGTTCATTGAACAAGCATGGGAAACAGTGTTTAAACCCTTTACAATGAAGATCACCAATTATTATATCATTTTTTGAATTATCTTTGAAAGACAGGGTCCTGAAAAAGGAAAGTTTATTTTTTTCTGAGTTTACTACTACTACTACTACTAATACCACTACTATTATAGGAGCAAGATGTACAAGAAGACCAGGGTTATCATCCAATAATCTCATCATTATTAATCACAGGGGTTTCAGGATTAAAGCTGTTTGCAGTCCTCTGCTGAAATACACATGTCATATCTTAATTTGATCATCCTGTTGTTGATGGATTTTTCCTGTGTGTATTGTAGGTTTAAACAGTTTGTAATTCCCCATTTCAGACTTGATTTTTCCTTAATGAAAAATGTATCAACCCATACAAAAATATGTCCATTAATTATAATCCACATAACAATTCACATTTCCTGTTGCTGCAGGATTATTTTGCTGCTGTGTGAAACTGTCTCAAATGAAGATAATCACATCTGTACTTGACATCTTACCATTGTCACAGTCTCTGTTCAGAACGCACTAGTGTTTCAGAGGAACCCCAATCTGTTTCCACAAATAAACATTTCAACTCTGAAAAACTTCAGTAAGCTAAATTGACCCCTTGCTAATGGGTTTAACCACGTTGATATAATATTATTAAGAGCTTCGGTGGTGTTACACCAAGAGGTCTGTTTTCACGTTTCACCGTGACATGACCCTAATTTGATCTGACTCAGTTGATGATGTTTGTGCTAATGATACAGTGTTGTGTTGTGTTGCAGAGAGAAGAGATGAGAGATAGATTAGTATTAGTAGCGAAAGCAGCAGCACTGAGCGGTAAGAGAAGTAGAACAGGAAGTGGACATTCTCTCTATGGACTCCAGCTCTCCCTCTCTGTCACCACAGCAGCTAGCCAGTCGCTTTAAAGGGCCAACAGCTTTAATGACAGACCGCAGCCACGACCTGCAGCTAAGACAGACCTCAGCCATGACCAGCAGCTAAGACAGATCTCAGCCACGACCAGCAGCTAAGACAGACCTCAGCCACGACCAGCAGCTAAGACAGACCTCAGCCACGACCAGCAGCTAAGACAGACCTCAGCCACGACCAGCAGCTATGACAGACCTCAGCCACGACCAGCAGCTAAGACAGACCTCAGCCTCGACCAGCAGCTAAGACAGACCTCGGCCTCGACCAGCAGCTAAGACAGACCTCGGCCACGACCAGCAGCTAAGACAGACCTCAGCCACGACCAGCAGCTAAGACAGACCTCGGCCACGACCAGCAGCTAAGACAGACCTCAGCTACAACCAGCGGATAAGACAGACCTCAGCTACGACCAGGGGCTAAGACAGACCTCAGCGACGACCAGCAGCTAAGACAGACCTCAACTACGACCAGGGGCTAAGACAGACCTCAGCCACGACCAGCAGCTATGACAGACCTCAGCCACGACCAGCAGCTAAGACAGACCTTAGCTACGACCAGCAGCTAAGACAGACCTCAGCCACGACCAGCAGCTAAGATAGACCTCAGCCACGACCAGCAGCTAAGACAGACCTCAGCCACGACCAGCAGCTAAGACAGACCTCAGCCACGACCAGCAGCTAAGACAGACCTCAGCCACGACCAGCAGCTAAGACAGACCTCAGCCACGACCAGCAGCTAAGACAGACCTCAGCCACGACCAGCAGCTAAGACAGACCTCAGCCACGACCAGCAGCTAAGACAGACCTCAGCCACGACCAGCAGCTAAGACAGACCTCAGCTTCGACCAGCAGCTAAGACAGACCTCAGCCACGACCAGCAGCTAAGACAGACCTCAGCCTCGACCAGCAGCTAAGACAGACCTCAGCCTCGACCAGCAGCTAAGACAGACCGTTCTAGTTCTATGTCATTCTATGAATACCTGTCTCTTACTACTGGAGATGGTGGTTGAGTCAGAAACAGCACCCCCTATACACTGTTGCATCACTTCCTGGTGCTCTCTGTCTCTCTCCCTACTCTGATAGGAACTGGGCACCCCCTGTACACTGTTACATCACTTCCTGGTTCTCACTGTCTCTCTCCCTACTCTGATAGGAACTAGTGTTGTGAAGTGCTGTGGTACTGTGGTGTTCAGTCAGTGGAGGCTGTGGTTGAGAAGGTTGAAGCATTGTAAGGTTAGATATCAGCCTGTCTGGGGCTCACAGTCACTGAAAGTAACAGAGATGTTGTATCGACGGTTCTTTGATGTCAAAGGTCTCTCCATGAAGTTAAAGTGTCGGCGAGGACTAGAGGTAGGTACAGAAGGAGGACAGGGGTAGATACAGTAGGAGGACAGGGGTAGGGGACAGGGATAGAGGACAGGGGTAGGTACAGCAGGAGGACGGGGGTAGAGGACAGGGGTAGGTACCACAGGAGGACGGGGTAGAGGACAGGGGTAGAGGACAGTAGGAGGACAAGGGTAGAGGACAGGGGTAGAGGACAGCAGGAGGACAGGGGTAGAGGACAGTAGGAGGACAAGGGTAGAGGACAGGGGTAGGTACAGTAGGAGGACAGGGGTAGATACAGTAGGAGGACAGGGGTAGGTACAGTAGGAGGACAGGGGTAGATAAAGGAGGACAGGGGTAGAGGACAGGGGTAGGTACAGCAGGAGGATGGGGTAGAGGACAGGGGTAGGTACTGCAGGAGGATAGGGGTAGAGGACAGGGGTAGAGGACAGGGGTAGGTACTGCAGGATGACGGAGGTAGGGGATAGTAGGAGGACAGGGGTAGAGGACAGGAGTAGGTACCGCAGGAGGACGGGGTAGAGGACAGGGGTAGGTACCGCAGGAGGACGGGGGTAGAGAACAGTAGGAAGACATTAGGAGGACAATAGGAGGACAGGGGTAGGTGAGTCACCTGGGGTTTGTAACTCTGTATGGAATCTGTAGAAGTAGTTGAGGCAGTTTGTAAAACAGCTGTACGTCTGGATGGTAGAACATCTGATGGTTGGCAAAGCAGGGAAATATACAGGATACATACTCTATCTTGTTAGGAAAGGGATCACAATGGGTTTGGTAGGATACATACTCTATCTAGTTAGGAAAGGGATCACAATGGGTTTGGTAGGATACATACTATCTAGTTAGGAAAGGGATCACAATGGGTTTGGTAGGATACATACTCTATCTTGTTAGGAAAGGGATCACAATGGGTTTGGTAGGATACAGATGGGTTTGGTAGGATACAGATGGGTTTGGTAGGATACATACTCTAGTTAGGAAAGGGATCACAATGGGTTTGGTAGGATACATACTCTATCTTGTTAGGAAAGGGATCACAATGGGTTTGGTAGGATACAGATGGGCTTGGTAGGATACAGATGGGTTTGGAAGGATACAGATAGGTTTGGTAGGATACAGATGGGTTTGGTAGGATACAGATGGGTTTGGTAGGATACAGATGGGTTTGGTAGGATACAGATGGGTTTGGAAGGATACAGATGGGTTTGGAAGGATACAGATGGGTTTGGAAGGATACAGATGGGTTTGGTAGGATACAGATGGGTTTGGAAGGATACAGATGGGTTTGGAAGGATACAGATGGGTTTGGTAGGATACAGATGGGTTTGGTAGGATACAGATGGGCTTGGTAGGATACAGATGGGCTTGGTAGGATACCGATGGGTTTGGAAGGATACAGATGGGTTTGGAAGGATACAGATGGGTTTGGTAGATCTGGGAGGAATGAACAGTGTGATTCTGGTCCTGTTAGCATCTTCATTTCCACCCGGTGTAAAATATATCCTGTTAACGCAGCCTGTTTTCAGCTGTTTATCTGTTTTTGATATTGTGTTTAACCAATCAAAATACCTCTGCATTGACAACATTGAAAGTTGAATTCAGGTTGTATAAATAGCAGATTTGTCAGAGGATAACCCATGTATTGTGTGATGACCTCTACCTCTACCTCTACCTCTACCTCTACCTCTATTCAGGTTGTTTAAATAGCAGATTTGTCAGAGGATAACCCATGTATTGTGTGATGACCTCTACCTCTACCTCTACCTCTACCTCTATTCAGGTTGTATAAATAGCAGATTTGTCAGAGGATAACCAATGTATTGTGTGCTTAGTTTTTAGAACCAGCTACTGGAAGTCATTGTTTTAAACACCTTGATTTTTTGAGAAAAGTTGTTGAGATGACCGAGTTGTTATTCTGTATTGGAGAGTTTTTATGCCATTCAGCTGTGTGCAACTTCCTGAATGTAAGGGGAAGTGAGCGTAAAGGGGAAGAGGCGATGTAAGCTAGATACCAACGTGGTCAGTAGGCGCTGTAGGGAGGGTGTGATGTAATACTGTCAAATTGTGTAACAACGTGGAGGGCTCCATATGACTCCACATTGACGTGATTGGTCGACGGTAGGTGAGGGGGCGGGAAGTCTTGTGTAAACACAAATTCACTTCCTCTACAACTTCCTTGACAACAGCTCTGTGCATACTCTGCGAAACACAGGAAGTATGAATGGCCCAGACTTCTGCAGAGGCCGTATGATTGAAATGCTGCACAGTCAATGCAGACGCCGGATTATATAAGGACTAGTAACCATACAGACTAACAGATCCTGGTCAGTAGAGGTCATCTGTGGTCTATATAAGGACTAGTTACCATACAGATCCTGGTCAGTAGAGGTCATCTGTGGTCTATATGAGGACTAGTTACCATAGAGATCCTTTCCCGACAGGAACGGAGAGAGAGGGTAGCTGTACTGTCTGACCTGTACTGTCTGACCTCATTCTGTTTCTAGGCAGGGAAAGGAGGAACGGAGAGAGAGGGTAGCTGTACTGTCTGACCTCATTCTGTTTCTAGGCAGGGAAAGGAGGAACGGAGAGAGAGGGTAGCTGTACTGTCTGACCTCATTCTGTTTCTAGGCAGGGAAAGGAGGAACGGAGAGAGGGGTAGCTGTCCTACTGTCTGACCTCATTCTGTTTCTAGGCAGGGAAAGGAGGAACGGAGAGAGAGGGTAGCTGTACTGTCTGACCTCATTCTGTTTCTAGGCAGGGAAAGGAGGAACGGAGAGAGAGGGTAGCTGTACTGTCTGACCTCATTCTGTTTCTAGGCAGGGAAAGGAGGAACGGAGAGAGAGGGTAGATGTACTGTCTGACCTCATTCTGTTTCTAGGCAGGGAAAGGAGGAACGGAGAGAGGGGTAGCTGTACTGTCTGACCTCATTCTGTTTCTAGGCAGGGAAAGGAGGAACGGAGAGAGAGGGTAGATGTACTGTCTGACCTCATTCTGTTTCTAGGCAGGGAAAGGAGGAACGGAGAGAGAGGGTAGCTGTACTGTCTGACCTCATTCTGTTTCTTCTCCTAATCCCCCTTCTTCCACCTGCAGGAAAAGGATGGAGAGAAGAGTCGAGACAAAGACGATAGGAGAGAGGCGAAGGCCAGAGAGAGATGTACGCTGAACGGACATCACTTCAGCATGGTCTCCTCCCAGACACAATCCTCCTCCTGCCACCAATGCAGCAAAACCATCAACACTAAGGATGCCTTTCTCTGCACCCGTAAGACAACATCAGTCAATACAACTCTAACAAAACCAACTATTAGCAGGTTTAGTAGATACACACCATATCACTCAAGATGGCGCTGACAGAGAGGGCTGCTTTGCTTCTAATCCTTAGGAAACATTTCAGTATTTTTATTTTGATGTATTATTTCTTACATTGTTAGCACAGACAATCTTAAGTTTTATTACATACAGCCGGGAAGAACTATTGGATATCAGAGCGATGTCAACTTACCAGCACTACGACCAGGAATACGACTTTCCCGAAGGGGATCCTTTGTCCGTAACACTCGGGCAATTGAACTGATTCCTGAGGCTGATCCAAAACAACTCTGCTGGAGAAGAGGCAGACAGAACAGTGTTCTGGTCAGACTTAGAGGTGCACACACCACCCACCACTCCCGAGTATATAACTCGCCAATGTCCAGTCCCTAGATAACAAGGTCGATGAAATTAGGGTTGAGGTTTGCTTTCCAGAGAGACATCAGGGATTGTAACATACTCTGTTTCACGGAACCATGGCTCTCTCGGGATATGCTGTCGGAGACGGTACAACTACCTGGTTTATCAGTGCGTCGCGCCGACAGTAATAAACATCTCTTTGGGAAGAAGGGCGGGGGTTTCATGTTTAATGACTTATGGTGTAATTGTAACAACAGGAATTCAAGTCTTTTTGTTCACCTGACCTAGAATTCCTCATAATCAAATGCCGACCATATTATCTCAAGATAATTATATTTTGTTATTGTCACAGCCATATATATCCCCCCTCAAGTCGATACCACAATGGCCCTCAAGGAACTTCAATGGACTATATTGGAAATCATATATGCTGAGGCTGAATTAATTGTAGCTGGGGATTTTAACAAACAAAATTTGAGAACAAGGCTACCTAAATTGTATCAGCATATCGACTGTAGAACTCGCACTGGAAAACCACTGGATCATTGCTACTCTAACTTCCGCTTACAAGGCCCTCGCCCGCCCTTATTTCACAAATATGAACACGTATCTATTTTGCTCCTCCATTCCTATAGGCAAAAACTTAAACAGGAAGTACCCATGCTAAGGACTATTTAACGCCAGTCTGACCAATCGGGAATCCACGTTTCAAGATTGTTTTGATTACAGGGACTGGGATATGTTCTGGATAGTGTCAGAGAATAATACCATAGGACTTTGCACAATTGGCCCAGCATCGTCCGGGTTTGGCCGGGGTAGGCCCTCATTGTAAATAAGAATTTGATCTTAACTGACTTGCCTAGTTAAAGGTTAAAATAAATAAAAAGTTTAAATTAAATCAAATCATCCAAATGTCGACAAAGTGGAGTCGCAATTCAATGGCTCAGACACAAGACAATTGTCTGCCGACAATCACGGACTTCAAAAGGTAAACCAGCCACGTCACGGACACCGACGTCTTGCTTCCAGGTGAACTAAACACCTTCTTTGCCCACTTTGAGGATAATACAGTGCCACCAATGTGGCCCGCTACCAAGGACTGTGGAATCTCCTTCTCCGTGGCTGATGGAGTTCCTCTGCCTACACATCACTGACAATCTGAAATGGTCCATCCAAACAGACAGTGTGGTGAAGAAGGTGCAACAATGCCTCTTCAACCTCAGGAGGCTGAAGAAATGTGGCTTGTCACCTAAAACCCTCACAAACTTTTACACATGCACAATCGAGCATCCTTTCGGGCTGTATCACCGCCCGGAATGGCAACTGCACCGCCCACAACCGCAAGGCTCTCCAGAGGGTAGTGCGGTCTGCACAACGCATCACCGGGGCAAACTACCTGCCCTCCAGGACACCTACACCACCCGATGTCACAGGAAGGCCATAAAGATCATCATGGACAATAACCACCCGAGCCACTGCCTGTTCACACCACTACCATCCAGAAAGCGAGCTCAGTACAGGTGCATCAAAGCTGAGACTGAAACAGCTTCTATCTCTAGGCCATCAGACTGTTAATGGAAGCCTCTCAAACATAATCCAGGTAGAATCAGGAATTCCCCAGGGCAGCTGTTTAGGCCCCTTGCAGGTAGAATCAGGAATTCCCCAGAGTAGCTGTTTAGGCCCCTTGCTTTTTTCAACCTTTACTAACTGAATACCACTGACTTTGAGTAAAGACAGAGTGTCTATGTATGTGGATGACTTACGGAGTTGACGCCAGACAACAATCTGAATGAGTTTGACGTTCGACAACAATCTGAATGAGTTGTGACGTTCGACAACAACCTTTTACAGAGTTGACGTTAGAAAACAATCTGAATGAGTTTGATTTATGGAATTGAAGTGGTATACAAGGTCGCAATTTAGTTTTTCTTCAGTTGCTTCATGACTAAAAACTAATCAAAATAAACATATTTAAACCAAAATGAATATTCTATCAAGGAGATGGAATTGACAGTTCATTGTTGTGATGATGTGTGGTGATTTCAATATTTTTTGTTTTCATCTATTAAATGTAGAGAACTTTCCGGAGTGGTCTTCTTGTACTACATAGAATAAGGACATGCAGAAGAAGCTGTCCCTGCTCATCCCTGATTCATTTAGGATTTAAGACCAATCTGACGGAGTTCACCATATCTCCAGGCACATCTTTTAAGACTATTTCTCTTAAAGGCAGAGAGGGCTCTCACAAGAAACTACAACATATATTTTTTTAAACTATAAAAATATCATTGCCGGTTTATAGAATAAAAATATGTATAATTGGAGAGTTGAAACTGGTATAATTTGTTCCAGACAAGGGCATGTCTAGGCATAGAGCCGATATGAAAATGTATAATATAGAAAATATTTAGAAAATTACAAAAGCAAATCTTTCCCTAATTAAATTCCACTAAATGTAATTTCATCTGAATTAAAACAAACAAAAGAAAAACAAATTGTCTATAAATACAAAGTTTCCCAACAAGGATTGTCCCAACTTTCAAGAATCCCCGAAGGACTATGGTGTCATTCTGGACATACGCCAACTCTCTAGTTCTGTAGACCAGTCCAATTCTCTGGTTCTACAGACCAGTCCACTTCTCTGGTTCTGTAGACCAGTCCAACTCTGTAGACCGGTCCACTTTTCTGGTTCTGTAGACCAGTCCAACTCTCTGGTTCTGTAGACCAGTCCAACTCTCTGGTTCTGTAGACCAGTCCAACTCTCTGGTTCTGTAGACCAGTCCAACTCTCTGGTTCTGTAGACCAGTCCAACTCTCTGGTTCT
This sequence comes from Oncorhynchus gorbuscha, assembly GCF_021184085.1. NCBI lineage: Eukaryota > Metazoa > Chordata > Actinopteri > Salmoniformes > Salmonidae > Oncorhynchus > Oncorhynchus gorbuscha. Next base: position 8,567 of record NW_025750314.1, on the reverse strand, counting down.
GTAGACTGAGTTTTTACTTTCAGATTTAGAGTTGCATTCTTTTTGTATTTTTCAGATTGCAATTCACATGTTCATAAGAGTTGTAGAGAAAGCCTGCCTGTCTGTGCCAAGGTGAAGATGAAGGTAAGGAAAAACTGTATTTAAAACTATTTTCAAAACCATTTCGTCAGCCTATAAAATGAGTAGCCTACAAGGACATCATGTTTTTATGCACTAGATCATTTTGTCAGCCAATAGGATGAGTAGCCTACAAGAATAATAATAATAATAATAATAATAATAATAATAATAAATAATAATATAATATAATAATAATATAATAATAATAATAATATATGCCATTTAGCAGACGCTTTTATCCAAAGCGACTTACAGTCATGTGTGCATACATTCTACGTATGGGTGGTCCAGGGGATCGAACCCACTACCCTGGCGTTACAAGCGCCATGCTCTACCAACTGAGCTACAGAAGGACATCATGTTTTTATGTACAAGATCATTTTGTCAGCCAATAGGATGAGTAGCATACAGGACATCAAGGTCATGAACTTATTTACACTACTGAAGTCCTGGATTGTTTTCCTCCAGTCGCCCAGACAGCAGTTTGCAGTTCCAGATTCAGCCACCATTCCTGTTGTCACCCGGAGACCAAAACGAGGGTTAAACCGTGAGTCCATCTTAAATATACTCAATAGTCATACTGTTGGTGTTTCCCAGAGCCACCACAGTCCTGTCCTGGTCCCAGATCTGTTGGTGTTAACCAGAGCCACCACAGCATTGTCCTGGTCCCAGATCTGTTGGTCCTACAGGGCTGCATGTTGTCTGTTCCCTATAGAGTCCTACAGGGCTGGATGTATCTTCTCCCTATAGAGTCCTACAGGGCTGGATGTATCTTCTCCCTATAGAGTCCTACAGGGCTGGATGTATCTTCTCCCTATAGAGTCCTACAGGGCTGGATGTATCTTCTCCCTATAGAGTCCTACAGGGCTGGATGTATCTGTTCCTATAGAGTCCTAGGGCTGGATGTATCTGTTCCCTATAGAGTCCTACAGGGCTGGATGTATCTGTTCCCTATAGAGTCCTTCAGGGCTGGATGGTTCCCTATAGCTGGGCTGGATGTATCTGTTCCCTATAGAGTCCTACAGGGCTGGATGTATCTGTTCCCTATAGAGTCCTACAGGGCTGGATGTATCTACCCTATAGAGTCCTACAGGGCTGGATGTATCTGTTCCCTATAGAGTCCTACAGGGCTGGATGTATCTGTACCCTATAGAGTCCTACAGGGCTGGATGTATTTGTTCCCTATAGAGTCCTACAGGATGGATGTATCTGTTCCCTATAGAGTCCTACAGGGCTGGATGTATCTGTTCCCTATAGAGTCCTACAGGGCTGGATGTATCTGTTCCCTATAGAGTCCTACAGGGCTGGATGTATCTGTACCCTATAGAGTCCTACAGGGCTGGATGTATCTGTACCCTATAGAGTCCTACAGGGCTGGATGTATCTGTTCCCTATAGAGTCCTACAGGATGGATGATCTGTTCCCTATAGAGTCCTACAGGGCTGGATGTATCTGTTCCTATAGAGTCCTACAGGGCTGGATGTATCTGTTCCCTATAGAGTCCTACAGGGCTGGATGTATCTGTTCCCTATAGAGTCCTACAGGGCTGGATGTATCTGTTCCCTATAGAGTCCTACAGGGCTGCATGTCAACATGTGCACTATGTAAGGATTAGGGTGCCATGTGGGACGTAACCCAATACCATCCTACCGCATTCCTCTGTTAACGCTGGCCCTCTCTTATGACATCACAGCAGGTGCATCGAGGGAGCGACCCTGGTCAGCCATCTTGTCTCCAGAAGACCACTCCTCATTGGTTGTTCCCTCCCGAAGACATACCTCCATCATACCTTTCCCCGGCTCCAACCTGTCAAAGAGCATCTCCATATCCAACATCGCTGGGTGAGCAACCCAAACCTAACCCTGAGCCTGTTCTTAAACCCAAACCTATCCCTAACCCTATCCCTATCCCTGACCCTGAGCCTGTTCTTAACCCAAACCTATCCCTAACCATATCCCTAACCCTGACCCTGAGCCTGTTCTTAAACCCAAACCTAACCTAACCCTATCCCTATCCCTGACCCTGAGCCTGTTCTTAAACCAAAACCTATCCCTGACCCTGAGCCTGTTCTTAACCCAAACCTATCCCTAACCCAAACCTATCCCTAACCCTGAGCCTGTTCTTAAACCCAAACCTAACCCTAACCCTATCCCTAACCCTGACCCTGAGCCTGTTCTTAAACCAAAACCTATCCCTAACCATATCCCTAACCCTGACCCTGAGCCTGTTCTTAAACCAAAACCTATCCCTGACCCTGAGCCTGTTCTTAAACCAAAACCTATCCCTAACCATATCCCTAACCCTGACCCTGAGCCTGTTCTTAAACCCAAACCTATCCCTAACCATATCCCTAACCCTGACCCTGAGCCTGTTCTTAAACCAAAACCTATCCCTAACCCTAACCCTGAGCCTGTTCTTAACCAAAACCTATCCCTAACCCTGAGCCTGAGCCTGTTCTTAAACCAAACCTATCCCTGACCCTGATTCTTAAACCTAACCCTAACCCTGACCCTGAGCCTGTTCTTAAACCTAACCCTAACCCTAACCCTGAGCCTGTTCTTAAACCTAACCCTAACCCTGAGCCTGTTCTTAAACCCAAACCTATCCCTAACCCTGAGCCTGTTCTTAAACCAAAACCTATCCCTGACCCTGAGCCTGTTCTTAAACCCAAACCTATCCCTGACCCTGAGCCTGTTCTTAAACCCAAACCTATCCCTAACCCTATCCCGAACCCTGAGCCTGTTCTTAAACCAAAACCTATCCCTAACCCTAACCCTGAGCCTGTTCTTAAACCAAAACCTATCCCTAACCCTAACCCTGAGCCTGTTCTTAAACCAAAACCTATCCCTAACCCTGACCCTGAGCCTGTTCTTAAACCCAAACCTATCCCTAACCCTGAGCCTGTTCTTAAACCAAAACCTATCCCTAACCCTGAGCCTGTTCTTAAACCCAAACCTATCCCTAACCCTGAGCCTGTTCTTAAACCAAAACCTATCCCTAACCCTGAGCCTGAGCCTGTTCTTAAACCAAAACCTAACCCTAACCCTGAGCCTGTTCTTCTTCATTAACTTCCGGCGCCGACTGAGATGGCCGCCTCTCGCTTCGCGTTCTAGGAAACTATGCAGTTTTTTGTTTTTTTACGTGTTATATGCAGTCTCTCCTTCACTGCAGCCGAGGTGATTAAGACATTTAAACGTGTTAACCCTCGCAAGGCTGCAGGCCCAGACGGTATCCCCAGCCGCGCCTCCGGCATGCGCAGACAGCTGGCCGGTGTGTTTACGGACATATTCAATCAATCCCTATACCAGTCTGCTGTTCCCACATGCTTCAAGAGGGCCACCATTGTTCCTGTTCCCAAGAAAGCTAAGGTAACTGAGCTAAACGACTACCGCCCCGTAGCACTCACTTCCGTCATCATGAAGTGCTTTGAGAGACTAGTCAAGGACCATATCACCCTCCACCCTACCTGACACCTAGACCCACTCCAATTTGCTTACCGCCAAATAGGTCCACAGACGATGCAATCTCAACCACACTGCACACTGCCCTAACCCACCTGGACAAGAGGAATACCTATGTGAGAATGCTGTTCATCGACTACAGCTCGGCATTCAACACCATAGTACCCTCAAGCTCGTCATCAAGCTCGAGACCCTGGGTCTCGGCCCCGCCTGTGCAACTGGGTACTGGACTTCCTGACGGGCCGCCCCAGGTGGTGAGGGTAGGCAACAACATCTCCTCCCCGCTGATCCTCAACACGGGGCCCCACAAGGTGCCTGAGCCCTCTCTGTACTCCCTGTTCACCCACGACTGCGTGGCCACGCACGCTCCAACTCAATCATCAAGTTTGACCCACACAACAGTGGTAGGCTTGATTACCAACAACGACGAGACGGCCTACAGGGAGGAGGGTGAGGCCTGGGAGTGTGGTGTCAGGAAAATAACCTCACACTCAACGTCAACAAAACTAAGGAGATGATTGTGGACTTCAGGAAACAGCAGAGGGAACACCCCCTATCCACATCGATGGAACAGTAGTGGAGAGGGTAGCTAGTTTAAGTTCCTCGGCATACACATCACAGACAAACTGAATTGGTCCACTCACACTGACAGCGTCGTGAAGAAGCGCAGCAGCGCCTATTCAACCTCAGGAGGGCTGAAGAAATTTGGCTTGTCACCAAAAGCACTCACAAACTTCTACAGATGCACAATCGAGAGCATCCTGGCGGGCTGTATCACCGCCTGGTACGGCAACTGCCCGCCCTCAACCGTAAGGCTCTCAGAGGGTAGTGAGGACTGCACAACGCATCACCGGGGCAAACTACCTGCCCTCCAGGACACCTACACCACCTCGTTGTTACAGGAAGGCCATAAAGATCATCAAGGACATCAACCACCCGAACCACTGCCTGTTCACCCGCTATCATCCAGAAGGCGAGGTCAGTACAGGTGCATCAAAGCTGGGACCAGACTGAAAACAGCTTCTATCTCAAGGCCATCAGACTGTTAAATAGCCACCACTAACATTGAGTGGCTGCTGCCAACACACTGTCATTGACACTGACCCAACTCCAGCCATTTAATAATGGGAATTGATGGGAAATGATGTAAATATATCACTAGCCACTTTAAACAATGCTACCCTTATATAATGTTACTTACCCTACATTATTCATCTCATATACATATGTATATACTGTACTCTACAACATCGACTGCATCCTTATGTAACACATGTATCACTCAACCCTTTAACTATGCCACTTGTTTACTTTGTCTACATATCTAAACTTAGGGGGTGGGGTGAGAGGGATTACTTAACCTATCCTAGGTATTCCTTAAAGAGGTGGGGTTTCAGGTGTCTCCGGAAGGTGGTGATTGACTCCGCTGTCCTGGCGTCGTGAGGGAGTTTGTTCCACCATTGGGGGCCAGGGCAGCGAACAGTTTTGACTGGGCTGAGCGGGAGCTGTACTTCCTCAGTGGTAGGGAGGCGAGCAGGCCAGAGGTGGATGAACGCAGTGCCCTTGTTTGGGTGTAGGGCCTGATCAGAGCCTGGAGGTACTGAGGTGCCGTTCCCCCTCACAGCTCCGTAGGCAAGCACCATGGTCTTGTAGCGGATGCGAGCTTCAACTGGAAGCCAGTGGAGAGAACGGAGGAGCGGGGTGACGTGAGAGAACTTGGGAAGGTTGAACACCAGACGGGCTGCGGCGTTCTGGATGAGTTGAAGGGGTTTAATGGCACAGGCAGGGAGCCCAGCCAACAGCGAGTTGCAGTAATCCAGACGGGAGATGACAAGTGCCTGGATTAGGACCTGCGCCGCTTCCTGTGTGAGGCAGGGTCGTACTCTGCGGATGTTGTAGAGCATGAACCTACAGGAACGGGCCACCGCCTTGATGTTAGTTGAGAACGACAGGGTGTTGTCCAGGATCACGCCAAGGTTCTTGGCGCTCTGGGAGGAGGACACAATGGAGTTGTCGACCGTGATGGCGAGATCATGGAACGGGCAGTCCTTCCCCGGGAGGAAGAGCAGCTCCGTCTTGCCGAGGTTCAGCTTGAGGTGGTGATCCGTCATCCACACTGATATGTCTGCCAGACATGCAGAGATGCGATTCGCCACCTGGTCATCAGAAGGGGGAAAGGAGAAGATTAATTGTGTGTCGTCTGCATAGCAATGATAAGAGAGACCATGTGAGGTTATGACAGAGCCAAGTGACTTGGTGTATAGCGAGAATAGGAGAGGGCCAAGAACAGAGCCCTGGGGGACACCAGTGGTGAGAGCGCGTGGTGAGGAGACAGATTCTCGCCACGCCACCTGGTAGGAGCGACCTGTCAGGTAGGACGCAATCCAAGCGTGGGCCGCGCCGGAGATGCCCAACTCGGAGAGGGTGGAGAGGAGGATCTGATGGTTCACAGTATCGAAGGCAGCCGATAGATCTAGAAGGATGAGAGCAGAGGAGAGAGAGTTAGCTTTAGCAGTGCGGAGCGCTCCGTGATACAGAGGAGAGCAGTCTCAGTTGAATGACTAGTCTTGAAACCTGACTGATTTGGATCAAGAAGGTCATTCAGAGAGAGATAGCGGGAGAGCTGGCCAAGGACGGCACGTTCAAGAGTTTTGGAGAGAAAAGAAAGAAGGGATACTGGTCTGTAATTGTTGACATCGGAGGGATCGAGTGTAGGTTTTTTCAGAAGGGGTGCAACTCTCGCTCTCTTGAAGACGGAAGGGACGTAGCCAACGGTCAGGGATGAGTTGATGAGCGAGGTGAGGTAAGGGAGAAGGTCTCCGGAAATGGTCTGGAGAAGAGAGGAGGGGATAGGGTCAAGCGGGCAGGTTGTTGGGCGGCCGGTCGTCACAAGACGCGAGATTTCATCTGGAGAGAGAGGGGAGAAAGAGGTCAGAGCACAGGGTAGGGCAGTGTGAGCAGAACTAGCGGTGTCGTTTGACTTAGCAAACGAGGATCGGATGTCGTCGACCTTCTTTTCAAAATGGTTGACGAAGTCATCTGCAGAGAGGGAGGAGGGGGGAGGGGGCGGAGGATTCAGGAGGGAGGAGAAGGTGGCAAAGAGCTTCCTAGGGTTAGAGGCAGATGCTTGGAATTTAGCGTGGTAGAAAGTGGCTTTAGCAGCAGAGACAGAGGAGGAAAATGTAGAGAGGAGGGAGTGAAAGGATGCCAGGTCCGCAGGGAGGCGAGTTTTCCTCCATTTCCGCCGGCTGCCCGGAGCCCTGTTCTGTGAGCTCGCAATGAGTCATCGAGCCACGGAGCGGGAGGGGAGGACCGAGCCGGCCTGGAGGATAGGGGACATAGAGAGTCAAGGGATGCAGAGAGGGAGGAGAGGAGGGTTGAGGAGGCAGAATCAGGAGATAGGTGGGAGAAGGTTTGAGCGGAGGGAAGAGATGATAGGATGGAAGAGGAGAGAGTAGCGGGGGAGAGAGAGCGAAGGTTGGGACGGCGCGATACCATCCGAGTAGGGGCAGTGTGGGAGGTGTTGGATGAGAGCGAGAGGGAAAAGGATACAAGGCAGTGGTCGGAGACTTGGAGGGGAGTTGCAGTGAGGTTAGTGGAAGAACAGCATCTAGTAAAGATGAGGTCGAGCGTATTGCCTGCCTTGTGAGTAGGGGGGAAGGTGAGAGGGTGAGGTCAAAAGAGGAGAGGAGTGGAAAGAAGGAGGCAGAGAGGAAAGAGTCAAAGGTAGACGGGGGAGGTTAAAGTCGCCCAGAACTGTGAGAGGTGAGCCGTCCTCAGGAAAGGAGCTTATCAAGGCATCAAGCTCATTGATGAACTCTCCGAGGGAACCTGGAGGGCGATAAATGATAAGGATGTTAAGCTTGAAAGGGCTAGTAACTGTGACAGCATGGAATTCAAAGGAGGCGATAGACAGATGGGTAAGGGGAGAAAGAGAGAATGACCACTTGGGAGAGATGAGGATCCCGGTGCCACCACCCCGCTGACCAGATGCTCTCGGGTGTGCGAGAACACGTGGGCGGACGAAGAGAGAGCAGTAGGAGTAGCAGTGTTGTCTGTGGTGATCCATGTTTCCGTCAGTGCCAAGAAGTCGAGGGACTGGAGGGAGGCATAGGCTGAGATGAACTCTGCCTTGTTGACCGCAGATTGGCAGTTCCAGAGGCTACCGGAGACCTGAACTCCACGTGGGTCGTGCGCGCTGGGACCACCAGAGTAGGGTGGCCGCGGCCACGCGGTGAGGAGCGTTTGTATGGTCTGTGCAGAGAGGAGAGAACAGGGATAAACAGACACATAGTTGACAGGCTACAGAAGAGGCTACGCTAATGCAAAGGAGATTGAATGACAAGTGGACTACACGTCTCGAATGTTCAGAAAGTTAAGCTACGTAGCAAGAATCTTATTGACTAAAATGATTAAAATGATACAGTACTGCTGAAGTAGGCCAGCTGGCAGTGGGTGCGTTGTTGACACTACACTAATCAAGTCATTCCGTTGAGTGTAATAGTTTCTGCAGTGTTGTTATTCGGGGCTAGCAGGCTAGCTAGCAGTGTTGTTTACGTTACGCTTGCTAAAAGAACGACAATAGATGGCTAGCGAACCTAGAAAATCGCTCTAGACTACACAATTATCTTTGATACAAAGACGGCTATGTAGCTAGCTAAGTAGCTAGCTACGATCAAACAAATCAAACCGTTGTACTGTAATGAAATGAAGTGAAAATGTGATACAACCTGTGAATGCGACCGGGTAGTTGAGTTCTATACAGAAGACGTTGGCTAGCGTTGGCTAGCTGTTGGCTAGCTAGCAGAGTCACCTACGTTAAGGACGACAAATAGCTGGCTAGCTAACCTCGGTAAATTAAGATAATCACTCTAAGACTACACACTCTAAACCTAAACAACACAATTATCTTGATACGATGATACGATGATACGAAGACAGCAAAGACAGCTATGTAGGTAGCTAACACTAAACTAATCAAGTCGT
>NW_025750313.1:0-19757 GCF_021184085.1 Oncorhynchus gorbuscha | reverse complement strand
TCTGTAAATAATGTCTGAGTGTTGGAGTGTTACCCTGGCTATCTGTAATTCTGAGTGTTCCCTGGCTATCTGTAAATAATGTCTGAGTGTTCCCTGGCTATCTGTATATAATGTCTGAGTGTTCCCCAGACTATCTGTAAATAATGTCTGAGTGTTCCTGGCCATCTGTAAATAATGTCTGGGTGTTCCCCTGGCTATCTGTAAATAATGTCTGAGTGTTCCCTGGCTATCTGTAAATAATGTCTGAGTGTTGGAGTGTACTGGCTATCTGTAAATAATGTCTGAGTGTTCCCCTGGCTATCTGTAAATAATGTCTGAGTGTTCCCCTGGCTATCTGTAAATAATGTCTGAGTCCCAGGCTATCTGAAGCTCTGAGTGTTGGAGTGTTCCCCTGCTATCAAGACCTGAGTGTTGAGTGTTCCCCTGGCTATCTGTAAATAATGTCTGGAGCTGTATCTGAGGGGAAGCTGTGAGGCACCTCAGTGTTCCTCCAGGCTCTGATCAGGCCCTACACCCAAACAAGGGCACTGCGTAAATGGCTTCCAGTTTCATCCACCTCTGGCCTGCTCGCCTCCCTACCACTGAGGAAGTACAGCTCCCGCTCAGCCCAGTCAAAACTGTTCGCTGCCCTGGCCCCCAATGGTGGAACAAACTCCCCTCACGACGCCAGGACAGCGGGAGTCAATCACCACCTTCCGGAGACACCTGAAACCCCACCTCTTTAAGGAATACCTAGGATAGGATAAGTAATCCCTCCCCCCCTAAGTTTTAGATGCACTATTGTTAAGTGACTGTCCCACTGGATGTCATAAGGTGAATGCACCAATTTGTAAGTCGCTCTGATAAGAGCGTCTGCTAAATGACTTAAATGTAATGTAAATGTAAATAATGTCTGAGTCTTCCCTGGCTATCTGTAAATCATGTCTGAGTGTTCCCCTGGCTATCTGTAAATAATGTCTGAGTGTTCCCCTGGCTATCTGTAAATAATGTCTGAGTGTTCCCCTGGCTATCTGTAAATAATGTCTGAGTGTTCCCCTGGCTATCTGTAAATAATGTCTGAGTGTTCCCTGGCTATCTGTAAATAATGTCTGAGTGTTCCCCTGGCTATCTGTATATAATGTCTGAGTGTTCCCCTGGCTATCTGTAAATGATGTCTGAGTGTTACCCTGGCTATCTATAAATAATGTCTCAGTGTTGGAGTGTTTCCCTGGCCTCTGTAAATAATGTCTGAGTGTTGGAGTGTTCCCCTGGCTATCTGTAAATGATGTCTGAGTGTTCCCCTGGCTATCTGTAAATGATGTCTGAGTGATTGAGTGTTCCCTGGCTATCTGTAAATGATGTCTGAGTGATTGAGTGTTCCCTGGCTATCTGTAAATAATGTCTGAGTGTTCCCTGGCTATCTGTAAATAATGGAGTGTTCTGGCTATCTGTAAATAATGTCTGAGTGTTCCCTGGCTATCTGTAAATAATGTCTGAGTGTTCCCCTGGCTATCTGTAAATAATGTCTGAGTGTTCCCTGGCTATCTGTATATAATGTCTGAGTGTTCCCCTGACTATCTGTAAATAATGTCTGAGTCTTCCCTGGCCATCTGTAAATAATGTCTGAGTGTTCCCTGGCTATCTGTAAATAATGTCTGAGTGTTCCCTGGCTATCTGTAAATGATGTCTGAGTGTTCCCTGACTATCTGTATATAATGTCTGAGTGTTCCCTGGCTATCTGTAAATAATGTCTGAGTGTTCCCCTGGCTATCTGTAAATAATGTCTGAGTCTGTAAATAATCTCTGAGTGTTGGAGTGTTCCCCTGGCTATCTGTAAATGATGTCTGAGTGTTCCCCTGGCTATCTGTAAATAATGTCTGAGTGTTGGAGTGTTCCTATCTGTAAATAATGTCTGAGTGTTGGAGTGTTCTATCTGTAAATGATGTCTGAGTGTTCCCTGGCTATCTGTAAATGATGTCTGAGGTGATTGAGTGTTCCTGGCTATCTGTAAATGATGTCTGAGTGATTGAGTGTTCCCTGGCTATCTGTAAATAATGTCTGAGTGTTCCCCTGGCTATCTGTAAATAATGTCTGAGTGTTCCCCTGGCTATCTGTAAATAATGTCTGAGTGTTCCCTGAGTGTTCCCTGGCTATCTGTAAATAATGTCTGAGTGTTCCCCTGGCTATCTGTATATAATGTCTGAGTGTTCCCTGAGTGTCCGAGCCTCCCTGGCTATCTGTAAATAATGTCTGAGTGTTCCCCTGGCTATCTGTAAATAATGTCTGATCTTCCCCTGGCCATCTGAGTGTTCCCTGGCTATCTGTAAATAATGTCTGATAATGTCTGAGTGTTCCCCTGGCTATCTGTAAATGATGTCTGAGTGTTCCCCTGGCTATCTGTATATAATGTCTGAGTGTTCCCCTGGCTATCTGTAAATAATGTCTGAGTGTTCCCCTGGCTATCTGTAAATAATGTCTGAGTGTTGGAGTGTTCCCCTGGCTATCTGTAAATAATGTCTGAGTGTTCCCCTGGCTATCTGTAAATAATGTCTGAGTGTTGGAGTGTTCCCCTGGCTATCTGTAAATAATGTCTGAGTGTTGGAGTGTTCCCCTGACTATCTGTAAATAATGTCTGAGTGTTGGAGTGTTCCCCTGGCTATCTGTAAATAATGTCTGAGTGTTGGAGTGTGCCCCTGGCTATCTGTAAATAATGTCTGAGTGTTCCCCTGGCTATCTGTAAATAATGTTTGGAGTGTTCCCTGGCTATCTGTAAATAATGTCTGAGTGTTCCCCTGGCTATCTGTAAATAATGTCTGAGTGTTCCCTGGCTATCTGTATATAATGTCTGAGTGTTCCCTGGCTATCTGTAAATGATGTCTGAACCCCTGGCTATCTATAAATAATGTCTCAGTGTTGGAGTGTTTCCCTGGCTATCTGTAAATAATGTCTGAGTGTTGGAGTGTTCCCCTGGCTATCTGTAAATGATGTCTGAGTGTTCCCCTGGCTATCTGTAAATGATGTCTGAGTGATTGAGTGTTCCCCTGGCTATCTGTAAATGATGTCTGAGTGATTGAGTGTTCCCCTGGCTATCTGTAAATAATGTCTGAGTGTTCCCCTGGCTATCTGTAAATAATGTCTGAGTGTTCCCCTGGCTATCTGTAAATAATGTCTGAATGTTCCCCTGGCTATCTGTAAATAATGTCTGAGTGTTCCCCTGGCTATCTGTAAATAATGTCTGAGTGTTCCCCTGGCTATCTGTAAATAATGTCTGAGTGTTCCCCTGACTATCTGTAAATAATGTCTGAGTCTTCCCCTGGCCATCTGTAAATAATGTCTGAGTGTTCCCCTGGCTATCTGTAAATAATGTCTGAGTGTTCCCCTGGCTATCTGTAAATGATGTCTGAGTGTTCCCCTGACTATCTGTATATAATGTCTGAGTGTTCCCCTGGCTATCTGTAAATAATGTCTGAGTGTTGGAGTGTTCCCCTGGCTATCTGTAAATAATGTCTGAGTGTTGGAGTGTTCCCCTGGCTATCTGTAAATAATGTCTGAGTGTTGGAGTGTTCCCCTGGCTATCTGTAAATGATGTCTGAGTGTTCCCTGGCTATCTGTAAATGATGTCTGAGTGATTGAGTGTTCCCTGGCTATCTGTAAATGATGTCTGAGTTGTGTTCCCCTGGCTATCTGTAAATAATGTCTGAGTGTTCCCCTGGCTATCTGTAAATAATGTCTGAGTGTTCCCCTGGCTATCTGTAAATAATGTCTGAGTGTTCCCCTGGCTATCTGTAAATAATGTCTGAGTGTTCCCCTGGCTATCTGTATATAATGTCTGAGTGTTCCCTGACTATCTGTAAATAATGTCCGAGTCTTCCCTGGCCATCTGTAAATAATGTCTGAGTGTTCCCCTGGCTATCTGTAAATAATGTCTGAGTCTTCCCTGGCCATCTGTAAATAATGTCTGAGTGTTCCCCTGGCTATCTGTAAATAATGTCTGAGTGTTCCCTGGCTATCTGTAAAATAATGTCTGAGTGTTCCCTGGCTATCTGTAAATAATGTCTGAGTGTTCCCCTGGCTATCTGTAAATAATGTCTGAGTGTTCCCCTGGCTATCTGTATATAATGTCTGAGTGTTCCCCTGGCTATCTGTAAATAATTTCTGAGTCTTCCCTGGCCATCTGTAAATAATGTCTGAGTGTTCCCTGGCTATCTGTAAATAATGTCTGAGTGTTCCCCTGGCTATCTGTAAATGATGTCTGAGTGTTCCCCTGGCTATCTGTAAATAATGTCTGAGTGTTCCCTGGCTATCTGTAAATAATGTCTGAGTGTTCCCTGGTTATCTGTAAATAATGTCTGAGTGTTCCCCAGGCTATCTGTAAATAATGTCTGAGTGTTGAGTGTTGGAGTGTTCCCCCTGGCTATCTGTAAATAATGTCTGAGTGTTGGAGTGTTCCCTGGCTATCTGTAAATAATGTCTGAGTGTTGTGTTCCCCTGGCTATCTGTAAATGATGTCTGAGTGTTCCCCTGGCTATCTGTAAATGATGTCTGAGTGATTGAGTGTTCCCCTGGCTATCTGTAAATGATGTCTGAGTGATTGAGTGTTCCCCTGGCTATCTGTAAATAATGTCTGAGTGTTCCCCTATCTGTAAATAATGTCTGAGTGTTCCCCTGGCTATCTGTAAGTTTTATAATGTCTGAGTGTTCCCCTGGCTATCTGTAAATAATGTCTGAGTGTTCCCTGGCTATCTGTATATAATGTCTGAGTGTTCTGACTATCTGTAAATAATGTCTGAGTGTTCCCCTGGCTATCTGTAAATAATGTCTGAGTGTTCCCCTGGCTATCTGTAAATAATGTCTGAGTCTTCCCCTGGCTATCTGTAAATAATGTCTGAGTGTTCCCTGGCTATCTGTAAATAATGTCTGAGTGTTCCCTGGCTATCTGTAAATAATGTCTGAGTGTTCCCTGGCTATCTGTAAATAATGTCTGAGTGTTCCCCTGGCTATCTGTAAATAATGTCTGAGTGTTCCCCTGGCTATCTGTAAATAATGTCTGAGTGTTCCCCTGGCTATCTGTAAATAATGTCTGAGTGTTCCCCTGGCTATCTGTAAATAATGTCTGAGTGTTCCCCTGGCTATCTGTAAATAATGTCTGATGTTCCCCTGGCTATCTGTGTAATGTTTGAGTGTTCCCCTGGCTATCTGTAAATAATGTCTGAGTGTTCCCCTGGCTATCTGTAAATAATGTCTGAGTGTTCCCCTGGCTATCTGTATATAATGTCTGAGTGTTCCCCTGGCTATCTGTAAATGATGTCTGAGTGTTACCCTGGCTATCTGTAAATAATGTTCCCCTGGCTATCTGTAAATAATGTCTGAGTGTTGGAGTGTTCCCCTGGCTATCTGTAAATGATGTCTGAGTGTTCCCTGGCTATCTGTAAATGATGTCTGAGTGATTGAGTGTTCCCTGGCTATCTGTAAATGATGTCTGAGTGTTGAGTGTTCCCCTGGCTATCTGTAAATAATGTCTGAGTGTTCCCCTGGCTATCTGTAAATAATGTCTGAGTGTTCCCCTGGCTATCTGTAAATAATGTCTGAATGTTCCCTGGCTATCTGTAAATAATGTCTGAGTGTTCCCCTGGCTATCTGTAAATAATGTCTGAGTGTTCCCCTGGCTATCTGTAAATAATGTCTGAGTGTTCCCCTGGCTATCTGTAAATAATGTCTGAGTCTTCCCTGGCCATAATGTCTGAGTGTTCCCCTGGCTATCTGTAAATAATGTCTGAGTGTTCCCCTGGCTATCTGTAAATAATGTCTGAGTGTTCCCTGACTATCTGTAAATAATGTCTGAGTGTTCCCTGGCTATCTGTAAATAATGTCTGAGTGTTGGAGTGTTCCCCTGGCTATCTGTAAATAATGTCTGAGTGTTGGAGTGTTCCCCTGGCTATCTGTAAATAATGTCTGAGTGTTGGAGTGTTCCCCTGGCTATCTGTAAATGATGTCTGAGTGTTCCCCTGGCTATCTGTAAATAATGTCTGAGTGTTCCCTGGCTATCTGTAAATAATGTCTGAGTGTTCCCTGGCTATCTGTAAATAATGTCTGAGTGTTCCCCTGGCTATCTGTAAATAATGTCTGAGTGTTCCCTGGCTATCTGTAAATAATGTCTGAGTGTTCCCCTGGCTATCTGTAAATAATGTCTGAGTGTTCCCCTGGCTATCTGTATATAATGTCTGAGTGTTCCCCTGGCTATCTGTAAATAATGTCTGAGTGTTCCCTGGCCATCTGTAAATAATGTCTGAGTGTTCCCTGGCTATCTGTAAATAATGTCTGAGTCTTCCCTGGCTATCTGTAAATAATGTCTGAGTGTTCCCCTGGCTATCTGTAAATAATGTCTGAGTGTTCCCCTGGCTATCTGTAAATAATGTCTGAGTGTTCCCTGGCTATCTGTAAATAATGTCTGAGTGTTCCCCTGGCTATCTGTAAATAATGTCTGAGTGTTCCCTGGCTATCTGTATATAATGTCTGAGTGTTCCCTGGTAAATAATTTCTGAGTCTTCCCTGTCTGTAAATAATGTCTGAGTGTTCCCCTGGCTATCTGTAAATAATGTCTGAGTGTTCCCCTGGCTATCTGTAAATGATGTCTGAGTGTTCCCCTGACTATCTGTATATAATGTCTGAGTGTTCCCCTGGCTATCTGTAAATAATGTCTGAGTGTTCCCTGGCTGTAAATAATGTCTGAGTGTTCCCCAATCTGTATAATGTCTGAGTGTTGGAGTGTTCCCCTGGCTATCTGTAAATAATGTCTGAGTGTTGGAGTGTTCCCCTGGCTATCTGTAAATAATGTCTGAGTGTTGGAGTGTTCCCCTGGCTATCTGTAAATAATGTCTGAGTGTTGGAGTGTTCCCCTGGCTATCTGTAAATGATGTCTGAGTGTTCCCCTGGCTATCTGTAAATGATGTCTGAGTGATTGAGTGTTCCCCTGGCTATCTGTAAATGATGTCTGAGTGATTGAGTGTTCCCCTGGCTATCTGTAAATAATGTCTGAGTGTTCCCCTGGCTATCTGTAAATAATGTCTGAGTGTTCCCCTGGCTATCTGTAAATAATGTCTGAGTGTTCCCCTGGCTATCTGTAAATAATGTCTGAGTGTTCCCTGGCTATCTGTATATAATGTCTGAGTGTTCCCTGGCTATCTGTAAATAATGTCTGAGTGTTCCCCTGGCCATCTGTAAATAATGTCTGAGTGTTCCCTGGCTATCTGTAAATAATGTCTGAGTGTTCCCTGGCTATCTGTAAATAATGTCTGAGTGTTCCCCTGGCTATCTGTAAATAATGTCTGAGTGTTCCCCTGGCTATCTGTAAATAATGTCTGAGTGTTCCCTGGCTATCTGTAAATAATGTCTGAGTGTTCCCCTGGCTATCTGTAAATAATGTCTGAGTGTTCCCCTGGCTATCTGTAAATAATGTCTGAGTGTTCCCTGGCTATCTGTAAATAATGTCTGAGTGTTCCCCTGGCTATCTGTATATAATGTCTGAGTGTTCCCTGGCTATCTGTAAATAATGTCTGAGTGTTCCCCTGGCTATCTGTAAATAATGTCTGAGTGTTGGAGTGTTCCCTGGCTATCTGTAAATAATGTCTGAGTGTTCCCTGGCTATCTGTAAATAATGTCTGAGTGTTGGAGTGTTCCCCTGGCTATCTGTAAATAATGTCTGAGTGTTGGAGTGTTCCCTGGCTATCTGTAAATAATGTCTGAGTGTTCCCCTGGCTATCTGTAAATAATGTCTGAGTGTTCCCTGGCTATCTGTAAATAATGTCTGAGTGTTCCCCTGGCTATCTGTAAATAATGTCTGAGTGTTCCCTGGCTATCTGTAAATAATGTCTGAGTGTTCCCTGGCTATCTGTAAATAATGTCTGAGTGTTCCCCTGGCTATCTGTATATAATGTCTGAGTGTTCCCTGGCTATCTGTAAATAAGTGTCTGATCTGTAAATAATGTCTGAGTGTTGGAGTGTTTCCCCCTGCTATCTGTAAATAATGTCTGAGTGTTGGAGTGTTCCCCTGGCTATCTGTAAATGATGTCTGAGTGTTCCCCTGGCTATCTGTAAATGATGTCTGAGTGTTGAGTGTTCCCCTGGCTATCTGTAAATAATGTCTGAGTGAGGTGTTCCCCTGGCTATCTGTAAATAATGTCTGAGTGTTCCCCTGGCTATCTGTAAATAATGTCTGAGTGTTCCCTGGCTATCTGTAAATAATGTCTGAGTGTTCCCTGGCTATCTGTAAATAATGTCTGAGTGTTCCCTGGCTATCTGTAAATAATGTCTGAGTGTTGGAGTGTTCCCCTGACTATCTGTAAATAATGTCTGAGTGTTGGAGTGTTCCCTGGCTATCTGTAAATAATGTCTGAGTGTTCCCTGGCTATCTGTAAATAATGTCTGAGTGTTCCCCTGGCTATCTGTAAATAATGTCTGAGTGTTGGAGTGTTCCCCTGGCTATCTGTAAATAATGTCTGAGTGTTCCCTGGCTATCTGTAAATAATGTCTGAGTGTTCCCCTGGCTATCTGTAAATAATGTCTGAGTGTTCCCTGGCTATCTGTAAATAATGTCTGAGTGTTCCCCTGGCTATCTGTAAATAATGTCTGAGTGTTCCCTGTGTTCTGAGTGTTCCCTGGCTATCTGTATATAATGTCTGAGTGTTCCCTGGCTATCTGTAAATGATTCTGAGTGTTACCCTGGCTATCTGTAAATAATGTCTCAGTGTTGGAGTGTTTCCCTGGCTATCTGTAAATAATGTCTGAGTGTTGGAGTGTTCCCTGGCTATCTGTAAATAATGTCTGAGTGTTCCCCTGGCTATCTGTAAATGATGTCTGAGTGATTGAGTGTTCCCTGGCTATCTGTAAATGATGTCTGAGTGATTGAGTGTTCCCCTGGCTATCTGTAAATAATGTCTGAGTGTTCCCCTGGCTATCTGTAAATAATGTCTGAGTGTTCCCTGGCTATCTGTAAATAATGTCTGAGTGTTCCCCTGGCTATCTGTAAATAATGTCTGAGTGTTCCCCTGGCTATCTGTAAATAATGTCTGAGTGTTCCCTGGCTATCTGTAAATAATGTCTGAGTGTTCCCCTGGCTATCTGTAAATAATGTCTGAGTGTTCCCCTGGCTATCTGTAAATAATGTCTGAGTGTTCCCTGGCTATCTGTAAATAATGTCTGAGTGTTCCCTGGCTATCTGTAAATAATGTCTGAGTGTTCCCCTGGCTATCTGTAAATAATGTCTGAGTGTTCCCCTGGCTATCTGTATATAATGTCTGAGTGTTCCCCTGGCTATCTGTAAATAATGTCTGAGTGTTCCCTGGCTATCTGTAAATAATGTCTGAGTGTTCCCCTGGCTATCTGTAAATAATGTCTGAGTGTTGGAGTGTTCCCTGGCTATCTGTAAATAATGTCTGAGTGTTGGAGTGTTCTGGCTATCTGTAATAATGTCTGAGTGTTGGAGTGTTCCCCTGGCTATCTGTAAATGATGTCTGAGTGTTCCCCTGGCTATCTGTAAATGATGTCTGAGTGATTGAGTGTTCCCCTGGCTATCTGTAAATGATGTCTGAGTGATTGAGTGTTCCCCTGGCTATCTGTAAATAATGTCTGAGTGTTCCCCTGGCTATCTGTAAATAATGTCTGAGTGTTCCCCTGGCTATCTGTAAATAATGTCTGAGTGTTCCCCTGGCTATCTGTAAATAATGTCTGAGTGTTCCCCTGGCTATCTGTATATAATGTCTGAGTGTTCCCCTGACTATCTGTAAATAATGTCCGAGTCTTCCCCTGGCCATCTGTAAATAATGTCTGAGTGTTCCCCTGGCTATCTGTAAATAATGTCTGAGTCTTCCCCTGGCCATCTGTAAATAATGTCTGAGTGTTCCCCTGGCTATCTGTAAATAATGTCTGAGTGTTCCCCTGGCTATCTGTAAATAATGTCTGAGTGTTCCCCTGGCTATCTGTAAATAATGTCTGAGTGTTCCCCTGGCTATCTGTAAATAATGTCTGAGTGTTCCCTGGCTATCTGTATATAATGTCTGAGTGTTCCCCTGACTATCTGTAAATAATGTCTGAGTCTTCCCCTGGCCATCTGTAAATAATGTCTGAGTGTTCCCCTGGCTATCTGTAAATAATGTCTGAGTGTTCCCCTGGCTATCTGTAAATGATGTCTGAGTGTTCCCCTGACTATCTGTATATAATGTCTGAGTGTTCCCCTGGCTATCTGTAAATAATGTCTGAGTGTTCCCCTGGCTATCTGTAAATAATGTCTGAGTGTTCCCCAGGCTATCTGTAAATAATGTCTGAGTGTTGGAGTGTTCCCCTGGCTATCTGTAAATAATGTCTGAGTGTTGGAGTGTTCCCCTGGCTATCTGTAAATAATGTCTGAGTGTTGGAGTGTTCCCCTGGCTATCTGTAAATAATGTCTGAGTGTTGGAGTGTTCCCCTGGCTATCTGTAAATGATGTCTGAGTGTTCCCCTGGCTATCTGTAAATGATGTCTGAGTGATTGAGTGTTCCCCTGGCTATCTGTAAATGATGTCTGAGTGATTGAGTGTTCCCCTGGCTATCTGTAAATAATGTCTGAGTGTTCCCCTGGCTATCTGTAAATAATGTCTGAGTGTTCCCCTGGCTATCTGTAAATAATGTCTGAGTGTTCCCCTGGCTATCTGTAAATAATGTCTGAGTGTTCCCTGGCTATCTGTATATAATGTCTGAGTGTTCCCTGGCTATCTGTAAATAATGTCTGAGTGTTCCCTGGCCATCTGTAAATAATGTCTGAGTGTTCCCCTGGCTATCTGTAAATAATGTCTGAGTCTTCCCCTGGCCATCTGTAAATAATGTCTGAGTGTTCCCCTGGCTATCTGTAAATAATGTCTGAGTGTTCCCCTGGCTATCTGTAAATAATGTCTGAGTGTTCCCCTGGCTATCTGTATATAATGTCTGAGTGTTCCCCTGGCTATCTGTAAATAATGTCTGAGTGTTCCCCTGGCTATCTGTAAATAATGTCTGAGTGTTCCCTGGCTATCTGTAAATAATGTGTTGGAGTGTTCCCTGGCTATCTGTAAATAATGTCTGAGTGTTGGAGTGTTCCCCTGGCTATCTGTAAATAATGTCTGAGTGTTGGAGTGTTCCCCTGGCTATCTGTAAATAATGTCTGAGTGATTGAGTGTTCCCCTGGCTATCTGTAAATGATGTCTGAGTGATTGAGTGTTCCCCTGGCTATCTGTAAATAATGTCTGAGTGTTCCCCTGGCTATCTGTAAATAATGTCTGAGTGTTCCCCTGGCTATCTGTAAATAATGTCTGAGTGTTCCCTGGCTATCTGTAAATAATGTCTGAGTGTTCCCCTGGCTATCTGTAAATAATGTCTGAGTGTTCCCCTGGCTATCTGTAAATAATGTCTGAGTGTTCCCCTGGCTATCTGTAAATAATGTCTGAGTGTTCCCCTGGCTATCTGTATATAATGTCTGAGTGTTCCCCTGGCTATCTGTAAATAATGTCTGAGTCTTCCCCTGGCCATCTGTAAATAATGTCTGAGTGTTCCCTGGCTATCTGTAAATAATGTCTGAGTGTTCCCTGGCTATCTGTAAATAATGTCTGAGTGTTCCCTGGCTATCTGTAAATAATGTCTGAGTGTTCCCTGGCTATCTGTAAATAATGTCTGAGTGTTCCCCTGGCTATCTGTAAATAATGTCTGAGTGTTGGAGTGTTCCCCTGGCTATCTGTAAATAATGTCTGAGTGTTGGAGTGTTCCCCTGGCTATCTGTAAATAATGTCTGAGTGTTGGAGTGTTCCCCTGGCTATCTGTAAATAATGTCTGAGTGTTGGAGTGTTCCCCTGGCTATCTGTAAATGATGTCTGAGTGTTCCCCTGGCTATCTGTAAATGATGTCTGAGTGATTGAGTGTTCCCCTGGCTATCTGTAAATGATGTCTGAGTGATTGAGTGTTCCCCTGGCTATCTGTAAATAATGTCTGAGTGTTCCCCTGGCTATCTGTAAATAATGTCTGAGTGTTCCCCTGGCTATCTGTAAATAATGTCTGAGTGTTCCCCTGGCTATCTGTATATAATGTCTGAGTGTTCCCCTGACTATCTGTAAATAATGTCTGAGTCTTCCCCTGGCCATCTGTAAATAATGTCTGAGTGTTCCCCTGGCTATCTGTAAATAATGTCTGAGTGTTCCCCTGGCTATCTGTAAATAATGTCTGAGTGTTCCCCTGGCTATCTGTAAATGATGTCTGAGTGTTCCCCTGGCTATCTGTATATAATGTCTGAGTGTTCCCCTGGCTATCTGTAAATAATGTCTGAGTGTTCCCCTGGCTATCTGTAAATAATGTCTGAGTGTTGGAGTGTTCCCCTGGCTATCTGTAAATAATGTCTGAGTGTTGGAGTGTTCCCCTGGCTATCTGTAAATAATGTCTGAGTGTTGGAGTGTTCCCCTGGCTATCTGTAAATAATGTCTGAGTGTTGGAGTGTGCCCCTGGCTATCTGTAAATAATGTCTGAGTGTTCCCCTGGCTATCTGTAAATAATGTCTGAGTGTTCCCCTGGCTATCTGTAAATAATGTCTGAGTGTTCCCCTGGCTATCTGTAAATAATGTCTGAGTGTTCCCCTGACTATCTGTAAATAATGTCTGAGTCTTCCCCTGGCCATCTGTAAATAATGTCTGAGTGTTCCCCTGGCTATCTGTAAATAATGTCTGAGTGTTCCCCTGGCCATCTGTAAATAATGTCTGAGTGTTCCCTGGCTATCTGTAAATAATGTCTGAGTGTTCCCCTGGCTATCTGTAAATAATGTCTGAGTGTTCCCCTGGCTATCTGTAAATGATGTCTGAGTGTTCCCCTGGCTATCTGTATATAATGTCTGAGTGTTCCCCTGGCTATCTGTAAATAATGTCTGAGTGTTCCCCTGGCTATCTGTAAATAATGTCTGAGTGTTGGAGTGTTCCCCTGGCTATCTGTAAATAATGTCTGAGTGTTCCCTGGCTATCTGTAAATAATGTCTGAGTGTTGGAGTGTTCCCCTGGCTATCTGTAAATAATGTCTGAGTGTTGGAGTGTTCCCTGGCTATCTGTAAATAATGTCTGAGTGTTGGAGTGTTCCCCTGGCTATCTGTAAATAATGTCTGAGTGTTGGAGTGTTCCCCTGGCTATCTGTAAATAATGTCTGAGTGTTCCCCTGGCTATCTGTATATAATGTCTGAGTGTTCCCCTGGCTATCTGTAAATAATGTCTGAGTGTTCCCCTGGCTATCTGTAAATAATGTCTGAGTGTTCCCCTGGCTATCTGTAAATAATGTCTGAGTGTTCCCCTGGCTATCTGTATATAATGTCTGAGTGTTCCCCTGGCTATCTGTAAATAATGTCTGAGTGTTCCCTGGCTATCTGTATATAATGTCTGAGTGTTCCCTGGCTATCTGTATATAATGTCTGAGTGTTCCCTGGCTATCTGTAAATAATGTCTGAGTGTTCCCCTGGCTATTTGTAAATAATGTCTGAGTGTTCCCTGGCTATCTGTATATAATGTCTGAGTGTTCCCTGGCTATCTGTAAATAATGTCTGAGTGTTGGAGTGTTCCCTGGCTATCTGTAAATAATGTCTGAGTGTTCCCCTGGCTATCTGTATATAATGTCTGAGTCTTCCCTGGCTATCTGTATATAATGTCTGAGTCTTCCCTATCTGGCTATCTTCCCCTGGCTATCTGTAATGTCTGAGTGTTCCCTGGCTATCTGTAAATAATGTCTGAGTCTTCCCCTGGCTATCTGTATATAATGTCTGAGTCTTCCCCTGGCTATCTGTATATAATGTCTGAGTGTTGGAGTGTTCCCCTGGCTATCTGTATATAATGTCTGAGTCTTCCCCTGGCGATCTGTATATAATGTCTGAGTGTTGGAGTGTTCCCCTGGCTATCTGTATATAATGTCTGAGTCTTCCCCTGGCTATCTGTAAATAATGTCTGAGTGTTCCCCTGGCTATCTGTAAATAATGTCTGAGTGTTCCCCTGGCTATCTGTAAATAATGTCTGAGTGTTCCCCTGGCTATCTGTAAATAATGTCTGAGTGTTCCCCTGGCTATCTGTAAATAATGTCTGAGTGTTCCCCTGGCTATCTGTAAATAATGTCTGAGTGTTCCCCTGGCTATCTGTATATAATGTCTGAGTGTTCCCCTGGCTATCTGTAAATAATGTCTGAGTGTTCCCCTGGCTATCTGTAAATAATGTCTGAGTGTTGGAGTGTTCCCCTGGCTATCTGTAAATAATGTCTGAGTGTTGGAGTGTTCCCCTGGCTATCTGTAAATAATGTCTGAGTGTTGGAGTGTTCCCCTGGCTATCTGTAAATAATGTCTGAGTGTTGGAGTGTTCCCCTGGCTATCTGTAAATAATGTCTGAGTGTTCCCCTGGCTATCTGTAAATAATGTCCCCTGGCTATCTGTAAATAATGTCTGAGTGTTCCCCTGGCTATCTGTATATAATGTCTGAGTGTTCCCCTGACTATCTGTAAATAATGTCCGAGTCTTCCCCTGGCCATCTGTAAATAATGTCTGAGTGTTCCCCTGGCTATCTGTAAATAATGTCTGAGTCTTCCCCTGGCCATCTGTAAATAATGTCTGAGTGTTCCCCTGGCTATCTGTAAATAATGTCTGAGTGTTCCCCTGGCTATCTGTAAATAATGTCTGAGTGTTCCCCTGGCTATCTGTAAATGATGTCTGAGTGTTCCCCTGGCTATCTGTATATAATGTCTGAGTGTTCCCCTGGCTATCTGTAAATAATGTCTGAGTGTTCCCCTGGCTATCTGTAAATAATGTCTGAGTGTTGGAGTGTTCCCCTGGCTATCTGTAAATAATGTCTGAGTGTTCCCCTGGCTATCTGTAAATAATGTCTGAGTGTTGGAGTGTTCCCCTGGCTATCTGTAAATAATGTCTGAGTGTTGGAGTGTTCCCCTGGCTATCTGTAAATAATGTCTGAGTGTTGGAGTGTTCCCCTGGCTATCTGTAAATAATGTCTGAGTGTTGGAGTGTGCCCCTGGCTATCTGTAAATAATGTCTGAGTGTTCCCCTGGCTATCTGTATATAATGTCTGAGTGTTCCCCTGGCTATCTGTAAATAATGTCTGAGTGTTCCCCTGGCTATCTGTAAATAATGTCTGAGTGTTCCCCTCGCTATCTGTAAATAATGTCTGAGTGTTCCCCTGGCTATCTGTATATAATGTCTGAGTGTTCCCCTGGCTATCTGTAAATAATGTCTGAGTGTTCCCCTGGCTATCTGTATATAATGTCTGAGTGTTCCCCTGGCTATCTGTATATAATGTCTGAGTGTTCCCCTGGCTATCTGTATATAATGTCTGAGTGTTCCCCTGGCTATTTGTAAATAATGTCTGAGTGTTCCCCTGGCTATCTGTATATAATGTCTGAGTGTTCCCCTGGCTATCTGTAAATAATGTCTGAGTGTTGGAGTGTTCCCCTGGCTATCTGTAAATAATGTCTGAGTGTTGGAGTGTTCCCCTGGCTATCTGTATATAATGTCTGAGTCTTCCCCTGGCTATCTGTATATAATGTCTGAGTCTTCCCCTGGCTATCTGTATATAATGTCTGAGTCTTCCCCTGGCTATCTGTATATAATGTCTGAGTCTTCCCCTGGCTATCTGTATATAATGTCTGAGTGTTCCCCTGGCTATCTGTAAATAATGTCTGAGTGTTCCCCTGGCTATCTGTAAATAATGTCTGAGTGTTCCCCTGGCTATCTGTAAATAATGTCTGAGTGTTCCCCTGGCTATCTGTATATAATGTCTGAGTGTTCCCCTGGCTATCTGTAAATAATGTCTGAGTGTTCCCCTGGCTATCTGTATATAATGTCTGAGTGTTCCCCTGGCTATCTGTATATAATGTCTGAGTGTTCCCCTGGCTATCTGTAAATAATGTCTGAGTGTTCCCCTGGCTATCTGTAAATAATGTCTGAGTGTTGGAGTGTTCCCCTGGCTATCTGTAAATAATGTCTGAGTGTTGGAGTGTTCCCCTGACTATCTGTAAATAATGTCTGAGTGTTGGAGTGTTCCCCTGGCTATCTGTAAATAATGTCTGAGTGTTGGAGTGTGCCCCTGGCTATCTGTAAATAATGTCTGAGTGTTCCCCTGGCTATCTGTAAATAATGTCTGAGTGTTCCCCTGGCTATCTGTAAATAATGTCTGAGTGTTCCCCTGGCTATCTGTATATAATGTCTGAGTGTTCCCCTGACTATCTGTAAATAATGTCCGAGTCTTCCCCTGGCCATCTGTAAATAATGTCTGAGTGTTCCCCTGGCTATCTGTAAATAATGTCTGAGTCTTCCCCTGGCCATCTGTAAATAATGTCTGAGTGTTCCCCTGGCTATCTGTAAATAATGTCTGAGTGTTCCCCTGGCTATCTGTATATAATGTCTGAGTGTTCCCCTGACTATCTGTAAATAATGTCCGAGTCTTCCCCTGGCCATCTGTAAATAATGTCTGAGTGTTCCCCTGGCTATCTGTAAATAATGTCTGAGTCTTCCCCTGGCCATCTGTAAATAATGTCTGAGTGTTCCCCTGGCTATCTGTAAATAATGTCTGAGTGTTCCCCTGGCTATCTGTAAATAATGTCTGAGTGTTCCCCTGGCT
This sequence comes from Oncorhynchus gorbuscha, assembly GCF_021184085.1. Lineage (NCBI taxonomy): Eukaryota > Metazoa > Chordata > Actinopteri > Salmoniformes > Salmonidae > Oncorhynchus > Oncorhynchus gorbuscha. Next base: position 3,142 of record NW_025750313.1, on the reverse strand, counting down.
ATCTGTAAATGATGTCTGAGTGTTCCCCTGGCTATCTGTATATAATGTCTGAGTGTTCCCCTGGCTATCTGTAAATAATGTCTGAGTGTTCCCCTGGCTATCTGTAAATAATGTCTGAGTGTTGGAGTGTTCCCCTGGCTATCTGTAAATAATGTCTGAGTGTTCCCCTGGCTATCTGTAAATAATGTCTGAGTGTTGGAGTGTTCCCCTGGCTATCTGTAAATAATGTCTGAGTGTTGGAGTGTTCCCCTGGCTATCTGTAAATAATGTCTGAGTGTTGGAGTGTTCCCCTGGCTATCTGTAAATAATGTCTGAGTGTTGGAGTGTGCCCCTGGCTATCTGTAAATAATGTCTGAGTGTTCCCCTGGCTATCTGTATATAATGTCTGAGTGTTCCCCTGGCTATCTGTAAATAATGTCTGAGTGTTCCCCTGGCTATCTGTAAATAATGTCTGAGTGTTCCCCTCGCTATCTGTAAATAATGTCTGAGTGTTCCCCTGGCTATCTGTATATAATGTCTGAGTGTTCCCCTGGCTATCTGTAAATAATGTCTGAGTGTTCCCCTGGCTATCTGTATATAATGTCTGAGTGTTCCCCTGGCTATCTGTATATAATGTCTGAGTGTTCCCCTGGCTATCTGTATATAATGTCTGAGTGTTCCCCTGGCTATTTGTAAATAATGTCTGAGTGTTCCCCTGGCTATCTGTATATAATGTCTGAGTGTTCCCCTGGCTATCTGTATATAATGTCTGAGTGTTCCCCTGGCTATCTGTAAATAATGTCTGAGTGTTGGAGTGTTCCCTGGCTATCTGTATATAATGTCTGAGTCTTCCCTGGCTATCTGTATATAATGTCTGAGTCTTCCCTGGCTATCTGTATATAATGTCTGAGTCTTCCCTGGCTATCTGTATATAATGTCTGAGTCTTCCCCTGGCTATCTGTATATAATGTCTGAGTGTTCCCTGGCTATCTGTAAATAATGTCTGAGTGTTCCCTGGCTATCTGTAAATAATGTCTGAGTGTTCCCCTGGCTATCTGTAAATAATGTCTGAGTGTTCCCCTGGCTATCTGTAAATAATGTCTGAGTGTTCCCCTGGCTATCTGTAAATAATGTCTGAGTGTTCCCTGGCTATCTGTATATAATGTCTGAGTGTTCCCCTGGCTATCTGTAAATGATGTCTGAGTGTTCCCCTGGCTATCTGTAAATAATGTCTGAGTGTTGGAGTGTTCCCCTGGCTATCTGTAAATAATGTCTGAGTGTTGGAGTGTTCCCCTGGCTATCTGTAAATAATGTCTGAGTGTTGGAGTGTTCCCCTGGCTATCTGTAAATAATGTCTGAGTGTTGGAGTGTGCCCCTGGCTATCTGTAAATAATGTCTGAGTGTTCCCCTGGCTATCTGTAAATAATGTCTGAGTGTTCCCCTGGCTATCTGTAAATAATGTCTGAGTGTTCCCCTGGCTATCTGTATATAATGTCTGAGTGTTCCCCTGACTATCTGTAAATAATGTCCGAGTCTTCCCCTGGCCATCTGTAAATAATGTCTGAGTGTTCCCCTGGCTATCTGTAAATAATGTCTGAGTCTTCCCCTGGCCATCTGTAAATAATGTCTGAGTGTTCCCCTGGCTATCTGTAAATAATGTCTGAGTGTTCCCCTGGCTATCTGTAAATAATGTCTGAGTGTTCCCTGGCTATCTGTAAATGATGTCTGAGTGTTCCCTGGCTATCTGTATATAATGTCTGAGTGTTCCCCTGGCTATCTGTAAATAATGTCTGAGTGTTCCCCTGGCTATCTGTAAATAATGTCTGAGTGTGTTTCCCCTGGCTATCTGTAAATAATGTCTGAGTGTTCCCCTGGCTATCTGTAAATAATGTCTGAGTGTTGGAGTGTTCCCTGGCTATCTGTAAATAATGTCTGAGTGTTGGAGTGTTCCCCTGGCTATCTGTAAATAATGTCTGAGTGTTGGAGTGTTCCCTGGCTATCTGTAAATAATGTCTGAGTGTTGGAGTGTTCCCTGGCTATCTGTAAATAATGTCTGAGTGTTCCCCTGGCTATCTGTATATAATGTCTGAGTGTTCCCTGGCTATCTGTAAATAATGTCTGAGTGTTCCCCTGGCTATCTGTAAATAATGTCTGAGTGTTCCCCTGGCTATCTGTAAATAATGTCTGAGTGTTCCCCTGGCTATCTGTATATAATGTCTGAGTGTTCCCTGGCTATCTGTAAATAATGTCTGAGTGTTCCCTGGCTATCTGTATATAATGTCTGAGTGTTCCCCTGGCTATCTGTATATAATGTCTGAGTGTTCCCTGGCTATCTGTAAATAATGTCTGAGTGTTCCCCTGGCTATCTGTAAATAATGTCTGAGTGTTCCCCTGGCTATCTGTAAATAATGTCTGAGTGTGGCTATCTGTAAATAATGTCTGAGTGTTCCCCTGGCTATCTGTAAATAATGTCTGAGTGTTGGAGTGTTCCCCTGGCTATCTGTATATAATGTCTGAGTCTTCCCCTGGCTATCTGTATATAATGTCTGAGTCTTCCCCTGGCTATCTGTATATAATGTCTGAGTCTTCCCCTGGCTATCTGTATATAATGTCTGAGTCTTCCCCTGGCTATCTGTATATAATGTCTGAGTGTTCCCCTGGCTATCTGTAAATAATGTCTGAGTCTTCCCCTGGCTATCTGTATATAATGTCTGAGTCTTCCCCTGGCTATCTGTATATAATGTCTGAGTGTTGGAGTGTTCCCCTGGCTATCTGTATATAATGTCTGAGTCTTCCCCTGGCTATCTGTAAATAATGTCTGAGTGTTCCCCTGGCTATCTGTATATAATGTCTGAGTGTTCCCCTGGCTATCTGTATATAATGTCTGAGTGTTCCCCTGGCTATCTGTAAATAATGTCTGAGTGTTCCCCTGGCTATCTGTAAATAATGTCTGAGTGTTCCCCTGGCTATCTGTAAATAATGTCTGAGTGTTCCCCTGGCTATCTGTAAATAATGTCTGAGTGTTCCCCTGGCTATCTGTATATAATGTCTGAGTGTTCTGAGTGTTCCCTGGCTATCTGTAAATAATGTCTGAGTGTTCCCCTGGCTATCTGTATATAATGTCTGAGTGTTCCCCTGGCTATCTGTAAATAATGTCTGAGTG
>NW_025750312.1:15000-19760 GCF_021184085.1 Oncorhynchus gorbuscha | reverse complement strand
GACCAATAACAGCTCATTTTCAGTTTTCCCCTCCCCACTCAGACCACTTCCAGACGGTGCTCTTTGCGAAGAAGAATGATTTTTTAACCATTTTAAATTGAAAACAATCACAGTAAGGTACTTCACTGTTATCAGAAATGATTTGATATTGAGATAAAAACGGCTGCATTGCACCTTTAAGTAAGCATCTCGTTAATTTGAATTAGATGTCACATAAAATGATGTGAAAATAATATATCTTCTTGTCACCTTGGTAACAACATTTCTAAAACGAAATGGTTGTGTTTGGGGAACCGAGAGAGGGAGGGAAGAGTGTGAGAGAGAGAAAGAGAGATGAAGCTGTGAATATTTGTGTGGGTGAAAAACAGAAAGGTGCTAAACCAAGAGGTGGTTTGTAAAAAGTGTCACATTGTGACAACCCACTAAAACCCAAACTCATATTTCTTCAACCAGACTGAAGGTAGCTGAAAAAGAGGAGCCAGTCGGACTCTGAATAGTCTTTCTAACCCATTTACATTGAGTAGTTCAATGAACAGCTTGTGATGGATTTGCCACTGTGAGAAGTGGAGCTGGAATGAATTGAAGGAGTCAGAGAAGGAGTTTGGGGGCTGGTGTAGATTAATGACAGTGAGTGCAGTGCTGCGACCGGCTTCATAATCAGTAAAGGGAGTTCTCTCTGCGTCTCAATAATGTCTACATGTAGCCTGGTCCCAGGTCTGTTTGTGCTGTCTTGCCAAGGTTCAGTGTGACAATGACAAGAGCTGGGACCAGGCTAGCTGACAGGTGGATCCCTGCCCACATGCTACAATGCCAAGATGCTGTTGTTTTTCTCATGCCAAAATGTATTGTTTTTTTCTAAGGTTATTTCTGCTAGCATTATAGTTAATTACCTATAATAAACACCCGAGGGGAGTGTGGCTGTCAAAATGCGGGTAGAGAAATCTCAACCATCAATCTTTCATTTTCTCAAGTTTGGCTTCTACAGGTACACGATGCCCTAAATCTGTCTCTTTCTGTTTCCGTCTACTGTCTCTCCCCCCCATCCCAACCTCCACACGGTCGCAGGTCAGTCCCAGCTGTCTGCATGTCTCTTTTTATTCCTCTCTTCCCTCTCTTCTTCATTAAATCTCCCCTCTACTCCTCTCTCCTACATATCTCTCACCCTCCAGAGGGTGCTTGGTCTGTCCCAGCCATCTGAATCTGTCTATTTCTGTTCCTCTCTTCTCTCTCCTCCTCCCTCTTATCCTTCTCTCTCACCCTCCAGAGGGTCCCTGGTCTGTCTCAGCCTTCAATCTGTCTCTTTCCATTCATCTCTTCCCTCTCTTCCTCTCTCTCTCCTCCTCCCTCTCATCCTTGTCTCTGACCCCCCAGAGGGTCCCTGGTCTGTCCCAACCCTCAATTTCTCTTTTCGTTCCTCTCTTCCCTCTCTCATCCTCCCCTCCCTTACTCACCCTCTAGTCTAGGGGTATTAAACTCTTACCCAACGAGGTCCGGAGCCTGCTGGTTTTCCATTCTCCCTGATAATTAATTCCACCCACCTGGTGTCCCAGGTCTAAATCAATCCCTGATTGGAGGAGAAGAAAGGAATAAAACCAAGTGGTTCCAGAGTTGAGGGCTCTAGAGTGTCCTGGCGTAACAAGGAGTATCCATCTTCATTAAATGTGTGTGTGTCTCACCCTCCAGAGGGTCCCGGGTCAGACCCAGCTGGCTGATGATGTAGCGAGGGATGTCCGTCTTCATCAGGTGTCCCTCCTTGGCGTGGTCCTCCGCTGCCTCCAGCAGGTGATAGAACTCCTCTGGGTTGAACTCCTACAGAGAGGGGGGGAGACAAGGAACCATATACACAGTTACACAAAAGCTGCCAGTCTGCCACATAAACTTGATGTAGTATTGACTTTTCTGGATTGAACTCCTGTACATGAAGGGAAGGGGGGACAATGTATATATATTTTTTACCTTTATTTAACTAGGTAAGTCAGTTAAGAATAAATTATTATTTTCAATGATGGCCTAGGAACAGCGGGTTAACTGCCTTTTTCAGGGGCAGAATGACAGATTTTTACCTTGTCAGCTCAGGGATTCGATCAAGCATCCTTTCGGTTACTTGTCTAACGCTCGAACCACTAGGCTACCCTGCCGCCGGTATTGAGAGGAGGGGGGACAATTTTGACAGTACTGTCTGTGGTATTGAGAAGAGGGGGGACAATTTTGACAGTACTGTCTGTGGTATTGAGAAGAGGGGGGACAATATTGGCAGTACTGTCTGTGGTATTGAGAGGAGGAGGGACAATATTGACAGTACTGTCTGTGGTATTGAGAAGAGGGGGACAATATTGACAGTACTGTCTGTGGTATTGAGAAGAGGGGGGACAATATTGACAGTACTGTCTGTGGTATTGAGAAGAGGGGGGACAATATTGACAGTACTGTCTGTGGTATTGAGAGGAGGAGGGACAATATTGACAGTACTGTCTGTGGTATTGAGAGGAGGGGGGACGATATTGACAGTACTGGCTGTGGTATTGAGAGGAGGGGGGAAGATATTGACAGTACTGTCTGTGGTATTGAGAAGAGGGGGGACAGTATTGACAGTACTGGCTGTGGTATTGAGAGGAGGGGGGACAATATTGACAGTACTGTCTGTGGTATTGAGAAGAGGGGGGACAATATTGACAGTACTGTCTGTGGTATTGAGAAGAGGGGGGACAATATAGAGTGTAACAGACTAAATCTGCCACATCGACTGCCATTGTGTATGGTATTGTGTGTGCTGTTTTGAGTTTAACTGGGGAATCCTACAGGCTGAAATAATGCTGGGTACTAACATGGTCATAACTTTGAATTGCTGCTCCAATAAGCCCTACAGCTGATTAACATAGCCTTTTATTCTGTCCTCTGGGCATCTCTTTCATTCACCCTTTGTGGAGGGATATAACACTGTTATTAGAAACCAGAGTACCTGGGGCTGGGAGGGGAAGGTCATTTCCTGGTTTCAGTGTTCCGAGGATCAACTGTTCCCTGGCCTTGCCAACCAAAGATACAGATGAGAGGAGTGAACCCATAGAAATAGAAGGAATATAATAGATTATATTTCTTTGAGTAAATTTACAAAGTTCCCTGGATTGCCAGCGATGATGAGTGGAGTGATCATAGATTAGAGACACAATATAAGACTAATATAAGTCTTGTACTGGATTCTGTGGGAGTGAAGCTCTCTGCACAGAGTTCTGCTCTGCTCTATGTACCTCTATGTGGGATAATGTTCTTCCACCATGGCTCTGACATTTCACCAAATCAGAGGAGACTGTGACTAGAATGCCAAATGAACTGAACCCCCCCCCCTCTCTCCCCTCCAATTCACGTTCTCTCTCCTCTCTCCTCTCTCCCTCCACCTTTCCCTACCTCTTTCATTCTACTCTCTCTCTCCATCTCTCTCCTCTGCATTTTCCTTTGTCTCTCCCTCCATCTTTCCTTCTATCGCTTTCTCTCTCCCCCCTCCATTTCACTTTCTCTCTCCCTCCATCCTTGTCTACCTCTTCCCTCACACTCTCTCTCTCATATAACTGACACAAGCAGAAGCATCCAGCCTGACCCTATCGACCTCTTCCGCTGGTCGCCATGGCAACGGGAAGATGAGACGCAACAGCAGAAGGATGTAGGACCAAGCGTTTGACAGGCAGGGGAAGCCATCAATCAGAGTGTGTAAATCCAGGGACACTCCAGTGACTTATGTACATATAGCTTTGAATGTCAACTGGACAGTTGGAGGAGTTCATTTCAACTGTCATTGAATGAGGTGTTGGCCCATGGCAGCACTGTATGTGGGTGGACGTTTTACAGTTAGGAAAATATCCTTAGGCATTTAACTTAATGCTGTGTATGTAATGACTCATATAAAGACATCTTTGACCTATATCTATGAAAACAAGGGATGTGTTTTGGTTAAATACACTGCACAATCTGTCATAAAGTTAGCCTCTAGTATCGTTGATTTAGCTACAGGGAAAAATGAGAGAGGGAGACAGATTAAAGGGGATGAACAGTATGGAATGTTTGTGTGTCCCAAATGGCATCCTATTCCCTACATGGTGCACTACCTTTGACCGGAGCCCTATGGGGGCCTGGTCCAAAAGCAGTGCACTATATAGGGAATAGGGTGCCATTTGGGACCATAGAGTTCTGTTCTAAAGTAGTGCACTATATAGGGAATAGGGTGCCATTTGGGACCAGAGTTCTGGTCTAAAGTAGTGCACTATATTGGGAATAGGGTGCCATTTGGAATAGTTGGCAAAACAAACATATTTTTCATGATTATAGCTATATTATCAAAATCTATAAACCAAAGCACGATTTGGGGTTCATTCATTAATTTTTAGGTGATTAAGTAGAATCCTGTTGAAAAATAATGCAGAAAGTATCATTTACATTCTTAAAACATAAGTTGAAAATGTTACTGTTCCTGCTACCTGTTGTTGATTATGGATTTGTTTTTAAATGTCCACATTCATAATCAACATGCTGAAATAAGTTGTGATATTTTGAAGGCCAAAAATAAACATTACTCCCTACACATACATATGTCACACTTGTGTTCAGATTAGTTAAGTTGAAATAAGTTGCTTATAAACTGCACACACACCAACATTTACCAAGCAGCCACTCTACACTTTGATTGGCTTGTTCTACTGTAATCAAAAGCTAGCGCAAATGAATCACATCACTATTGTCTATAAAGATCAATGGAACTGGGACAATAACCG